>NC_085042.1:3221272-3416096 GCF_963692335.1 Osmerus eperlanus | reverse complement strand
GGAGGGGGAGAGCAGACAGGAATGTGCAGTGCGGTAACAGTGGGTCCGGAGGGATTCATGGGGGAGAAGGAGACACGTCAGAATCACAGAGGCCATCCTGCCGCTGCGTGTCCCTCTGCCTCTCTCCCCCTCAGCCCTCGATCTCTCTCTCTCTCTCTCTCTCCTCTCTCTCTCTCTCTCTCTCTCTCTCCCCTCCTATCCCCCTCCTATCCCTCCTCGGTCCCCCTCTGCCCTCCCTATCTCCCCTCGCTCTCTCCTCCGCTCCCATCCTTTCTCTCCGCTCCCCTCTTTCTCTCTCATCTCGGTCTCTCGCTCTTCAGACATCATTTTCATTCTGTCCCTCCCTCCCCCCCTTCTCTCTCGCTCTTCCTCTCTCTCTCTCTCTCTCTCTCTCTATCTCTCTCTCTCTCTCTCTCTCTTTCTCATCCAGGTTAGTTAGAAGACACATCTAGTGTGGTGTACGTATGGTCCCCTCGTGAAGATGTATTCAGTCCCCGCTTGACTCATCCTCCTGTGCTGCTGGAGAGCTGCGACAGCAAGCTGCGCCCATCTGATTGGTTGGAGTCCCGCTGAGTGGGACCCTGCCAGGGTGGTCCTGGGGACGAGGGCCTGCCCGCCCACCCGCCTGCTCCAGCTTCAGCTCCGCTAATGGTAACCTCCTGCTGAGTTTGCAGCCCCCTAGACACCAATCAAAACACGGGCCTCAGTGTTGGTTGTGGGGGGTGGGGGTGGTGGGAGAGGGTGGTGGGAGGTGGGACAGGGTGGTGGGAGGGGGGAGAGGGTGGTGGGAGGGGGGAGAGGGTGTGGGAGGGGGGACAGGGTGGTGGGAGAGGGGGAGGAGGGTGGTGGGAGAGGGTGGTGGGAGGGGGACAGGGTGGTGGGAAGAGGGTGGTGGGAGAGGGGGAGAGAGGGTGTGGTGGGGAGAGGGTAGGTGGGAGGGGGGACAGGGTGGTGGGACAGGGTGGTGGGAGGGGGGAGAGGGTGGTGGGAGGGGGGACAGGGTGGTGGGAGGGGGACAGGGTGGTGGAGAGGGTGTGGGATGAGGGTGGGGGAGGGGGGAGAGGGTGGTGGGAGGGGGGAGAGGGTGGTGGGAGGGGGGAGAGGGTGGTGGGATGGGCGGGAGAGGGTGGTGGGAGGGTGGGAGAGGGCAGTGAGTCTCTGGCTGGCCTTGCTAGCGGGAATCGTTGGCCAGTGTGAGGTGATCGTGTCATGGTCGGTTGTTAATGCTGCGATCCTGTGGCGGTTGTGGCCAGAACGAACGACAGAGCAAAACCAAACGTTGCGACCCGAGATGTCGTGCGTCTGACGCCCAGAGAACAGGCAGTGCAGGGCACCCTCGCGACGACACGCCAGCACTTCTGTCATCCGTCCTGATTTCTGATAAGGCAGACGTGTGCGCGACGGTTTCGCTGGTTAAAAACACGAGAGCCTTCTCGAGCCTCGGCTGTGAGCATTAGATGAAAGGATGGTTGGGGGGGGGGGGGGAGAGGGAGAAGCCGCTTACAGGGCCTCAGGGACGGCGGATGCTGCCACCGTGACAGTTTTAGGGCAGCGGCAAGAGTTATAGATGAGCTTCTGATGTTATCCATTACTCTCTGGGAACAGGGAGGGGGGGGGGAAAGCAGAAGAAGAAGAAAAAGAAGAAAAAAAAAGTAAAAGAAGAGGAAACAGCAGCTTTAATTCAGGCTCACTGCAGCGTCCAGAGCCGAGGGCTGCTCCGGAGCGGAGCTGAAACTAAGCACACCCTGTGTCTGTCCCGGTGCTGGTCCAGAACAGAAGACTGCCCCCTGCGTTCGCCAGCTGACCTTTCAGTCTTCAGACGTGGGGAATGACACTAAACACTTAACTAGACCTAAATGAACTATTTCCAATCGGTTTTCGACTGAGAAAAACATTCTTTTGTCTGGACGTATAGGATTGACAAAAGGACTGTTAGCCCAGGGTTGCGTAACTTCATATCAGATTTCAGGATGAGGTACACTGAGAATGCAGCCTGCTATTTTAGCACACACGTTGTTTTCCAAAAGGCAAAAATACACACAAAATACATAGGGCCCGATCTTGCACCCAGCGCAATTGACTTTGTCAACGACGCAAGTATCATTCCTAGTTTGCACTCGACGCAAAGCTGACTTTTCCCTCCACAGACGCACGTCGAAATGACCTTGCGCTCCCGTGGGCGGTTCAGCGAAAAAGGAGGCGTGTTCCGGCGCAAACGTTCTCTGGTGCTATTTTGCAGTTTCCGAAAAACAATTCCGCCACTGACCAAGAAAAACGTGGTCTAAAGTCAATGGGCATTATTCAGATGCTATTTTAAGGGCGCAAGCTTGGTCCGTGCACACTGCTGGCGAGGCCAGGGTCTTCTTTCTGCGAAGCTACGTTACATTGTTTTGATTTATGGCGTGTTACATTTCTTCAATGATTATAAAAAGATTTTCATGAGAAATCTCTATGTATGTGAACATGATTTGTAACAATTGTGCCAATTTTCTCCCACGCCTGTTTAACCGAAGCAAATTTGGGTGGGTTTCTTCTCCCATCTCCATCAGAATCAGAATTCGGTTTATTCGCCATGTAGCCTATGTTACACAAACACGGAATTTACTGTGGCAGGAAGGTGCAAACAATAAACATATACGGGTCTTAAATTAAGTAAAAAAGTACAATAGTTAAACTAATTCCAAGAACCAAACAATTTAAAAAATAAAATATAAGGTAGGCTATATAAAAATAAGAATAAGAATTTGAATGAGCAGCATGAGCGGGCAATTTAGTGCAATGAGAAAACTGCTCTGCCTTTCCCATACAATGTCACTTGTCTATCTGTTACGGCCCTGACTAGAACGTCGGTCTCCTTGGCTGTGAACCGCTCCTGGCGTGCGCCTGGCAAATCCGCCGTTATAATAGCAATCCGCCATGGAACAAGCGCTGCTCTTAAAGGGAATGTGAGATGACGCTCTGATTGATTTATTGCACGTTACGCCCAAACCACACCCATTAGTAATGTAGCTACTTCGGACCTACCCATTTTAGATTTGCGCCAGGCGCAAAGTCATTTATCCCGCCGGGAAAATAGCAACCGAGCCGGAGTCCCGCCCACAAAGTTACTTGCGCTTTGCGGTTTGGTACTTGCGTTTCAGATCGTCAAAATAGGGGGGATATACTGTATTTGTATCAGGCTAGGTCCTGGTGGAGCATGGTGGAGCAAGAAATGTCTGTGTGTGACGTGTGCATACTTGTGTGCGCATGAGAGTGTGTGTGTGTGTGCGCGTGCCTGTGTGTGTACAGAGCAGCAGCCCAGACGACAGGTGTATGGAGGGGAGGCAGGATGGACAGTTTTAATAGAGCACTCACAGAGCCCTAAGGGAGAGCACAGTCACCCTGCAGATATTACAAACGAAGATAATCCATTTCCTGAAGGCCAGCAGATCACATGGTGGGCGGAGAGCAGGTTTCCTATGGGCCATGGTAACCTGGAAGATACAGTAAGGCAGTACTGGGGGTTTAGATAGCAATGGAACACATGACAAATGGTTTAATACTAGCACACACACACACAATGACACACTCACTCGCCCACACATAGTCACAGTCACACACACACGTATTTACACACGATAACACGCCCACACACACGCGCACACACACACATCCTCTTGCTCCTTGGAGGCGCGACGGCATTTGGAGCAGTTCCTTAAACACAGCCTCTTTCTGCTGCATGGCGTCCCCCGGGGGGGGGGGCACACAGCCGAATCGATGCTGCGGTCGACACCCAGCTTCTCTGCTCCTGCGGCAGTCTCTCCTCCTCCTCCTCCTATCCCTTCCTCTCCCCCCCCCCTCCTCCTCCTCCTCTCATCCTAGGGAGACACCCCACACAGACCCGGCCAATCAACACCCTGCCCACCGCCGAGATGCGTCTCGAGCTCGGCAGAGATCTCATCTCGTTTTCACGATCATCGCGGAACATCTGCATGGGCCTCAGCCTGCGAGAGACGGGCGGACGAGGGCTAGCTGTCAGACACGGAGGCTGGCCCGCTGCCCACGGGGAGCAGGAAAACGGAAGAGTAACGAGATGTTAGAGAAGCTCAAGTCACACCGTACAAAACAGCGCGCTCCCAATTTGCACCAGTCCTCTTATGTCCTAAGTCATGTGTTCTCTTTTTCCTGGACATTTTTTTTTCCCCGGCTGAGATTTCAAAGTTTGCGGATTTGGCTTTAGTTGCATTATGATGTGAATCTGGTCTAATACTTAATTGTGTGTGTGTGCATATTTGCATTGCCTTAACCCCTCTTTGTAAGTCCTGCCTTATTGCACACCAACGGGTATAAGAGGCTTGCAGCAACAATTGGCCCAATTCCTGTCTGTTCTCTTGCTTGACAGTAGCAGCAAATGACAGCTTAATGGAAACAATATCCAAACTATATTTTTAGATATATGATAAATGATGCTATGCTAATAGAGCATATTTTTCACTGTATTCAAGTTTGCATTTGTAGTAACACCATTTTGAACCTTATTATTCCACCGCAGCCCCCAACCCTCTCCCCTGATGTAAAAAAAGGTGTCCTGTCTAGGGTGTCCAGAATATGGTCACCCAACTGGCATGCCGTGATGTTGTTTGGTTCTATTACTCAACCCGTTATCCAACAGATGTACCAGAAGCTTCGCATGTAGCAACCACAGGCCACGCTTGCATCACACACTCTGACTGCCACTCTCTCTCTGGATCACTTGTCTTACATAAGAACAACATGGAGGCTTCGGGTCCTCTGCGATGCCGCGTGAGAACACTGAAAACGCATTTTCGAACAGTGTCGTCTCTAGAACCAGCCAGGAAAATACTTGAGAATGTTTTTTTTCTCGTGTTTTCTCCTCCCACTGCTCCTCTCGGTGGGATCGTGTGCCACTGAATCTCCTCCAAGAGATTTAGCCTCTCTGATTAATCGTCGTTTCTCTCTCTTGTTGTCTCGCTCGCCGCTGTCTCCGCAGTCTAATGTAACACGCTAATCCATTTTAGCTGAGGGACCCTCTGTATTTGTTCCTGGAATGTCTGTTTTTCAAATTATAATGTTATACAACATCATGTGATATTATCCTGCAGCGGCCCTAGTAGGAAACCCTAGTAGGCAAGCGAACCATCCCGACACAAAGAGAACTAATTCTATTCAACGCAGTGGACATGACAGATTATCACAAACATTCCGAGGTATTTGACAATGCCCCGGTTATCGTTCACGGACGGCACCGCGCTGAGCTCTCACTCGGCGGCCGGGATTAGAGTGTTTACCGTAAACAAGCTCCGCGTTGAATGGCTGATGACCTCTGTACGACACAGCGAGCTTTCCCTGTTTACACCTGCGTCGAGCTCAGCAGCCCCTGATCTCGAAAGCGCCGGGGGTTTCGCTAAAGAGGTCCTCCTGGGACTACCGCCAAAAGAGGAAGGAAGAAGATACGGAGGAAGAGAAGGAAGAGGTTTTTATTTTTTTGGGGGGGGGATGACAGGAACACTTCAGCAAAGTGTCTCCCCCCTCTCTGCTCTGCTGTGATTGAAGCACGCGGCGGCAAACTCATCCGGCATTCACAAAGCCCCTTACCTACGCGGCGGGGCGGCTCTCTCGCAGGGAAGGAGAGGTTTAGCCTTCGCTGGGCTCGATATCCCCCGTCACATTTCCACCCGACGCTGCCCTCATCGGGCACGGTCTGGGTCGGCGAGAGCGCGGTTCGAGAGCGCGCGTCTCCGCGCGCACGAGGACAAATGACGGGAGTGCGAAAGCGTGCGTGAGTGTGTGTTTGTGGGAGTGCGCGTGAGCGACGCATGTTACCTTTATCTCCCAGAAATGCATTCTGGTACTTAGCAGGTGAGGTGAGGTGGGCTGCAAACGCCAGCTCTCATCCCTGAGGAGTCATGCTGGATGAGGGGATTATCATGGTGTGTACTAAGGCAGTGAGCAATGACACGCTCACAACCAGGGCCCTGTCCCTCACGAACGCTTTGTTTACATCCATGTTTGTCGTGACACGCTCGCGCTTTGTTGTTGTTTGTCGGTTTAGGAAGGGGAATGGAGATTGTTGCCGTGTCAGGAAGACGTGCTGCGTGCTGTGTGGAGGGTTGTGGGCTGGAAGTCTGGACCGAAGCAGACAGACAGACACACAGACAGACAGGAGCAGGCAGACAGGCAGGTGAGAGAGCCAGGTGAGGGGAGGAGAGAGAGGCGGAGAGGGGAGAGAGGTGAGGGAGAGCGAGAGAGGTGGGGAGAAAGAGGCGGGGAGGAGGGAGAGAGGCGAGGGGAGAGAGAAGTGGGTAGGGGAGAGAGAGGCGGGGAGGAGAGAGAGGTGGAGAGAGAGAAGTGGGGAGGAGAGACAGACGTGGGGAGGAGAGAGAGGCGGGAATACAGAGAGGTGAGGAGGAAAGAGAGAGGTGAGGAGAGAGAGGTGAGGAGGAAAGAGAGAGGTGAGGAGAGAGAGGTGAGGAGAGAGAGAGGTGGGAAGGAGAGCGAGAGGTGGGGAGGAGAGAGAGAGGCGAGGAGAGAGAGGTGGGAAGGAGAGAGAGAGGTGAGGAGAGAGAGGTGAGGAGAGAGAGAGAGGTGGGAAGGACAGAGAGAGAGGTGGGGAGGAGAGAGAGAGAAAGATAGGGAGCAAACAGCCCATCCCATGTCAATCCTCCTGGGGTTGAAGCCCTGGCCACAGCCAATCACTGACTCAAGGGAACACGGCAGAGATGAAGACTAGAAGAGTCCTGCCCTGTCTTTAGCTGAGAGGTTGATAACTGAAGTGGCCAGATAACCATTCCACACTGTCTTCATATACTGCAACTTCCTGCTCCTTTATTAAACACTTCAGCTCAGAGTCACATTCAGTCTAAGAAAGGACTGGCACCAAATGATGATCGATCGGTCGCAAGGACAGGTCACATTCTTTGTGTCTCTCATTAGAATGCAGGACGTCTTTAACGCTGAATGGTTTGATTGACTCCTGACAGTGCTAAGAAGTTAACTCAGGAAAACTGTGGGAAACAATTACAAAGGAAACAGATTAAGTAGGAATTACCCCCTTAACCTTGACTGATGATTCAAAGACTATTTGTCTCCTTGTGTGTGTAAGAGAGGGAGAGACAGAGGGAGAGAGAAAGTGAAGACAAAGAGAGTAAAAGGTAGAGACAGCAAGAGTGAGAGAGACAGAGTAAGTGGTGGAGAGAGAGAGAGAGAGAAAGAGAGAGAGAGAAAGAGAGAGGGCACATTAGGATTTGAATTAGCAATTCAAATCTTTGGTGCATTGCGAGACCACGATTCTTTATTCACATTTCTCCATGCCAATTATATTCACAGGAGTGTGTCCTAACAGTGTGACTTGTGTTTATTTCCAAAACATGAACATCAAGAGAAGGTTCTGGGTGAATACGAATGAGCTCCCTTCAGAGTGTGTAAAACAGACTGACAGAGCTAGGCAACATATCTTCCTCTAATTAGCCTGCTTTGCAGTTGCAATACCGGGCATTGTTGCCAATCAACAATTGACTCAAACGTACCATTGACTCCAGTCTTACCACCACACAATAGATCCTTGAAGTGTTTGTGTCTGGAGTGGTCCCTAACCCTCCACCACCACCATCACAATCTTCAGACTACCGATTTCAGGACTGAGTTCATGTTCACACATTGTAAGAGAGTGCAGCCAGAGAATACAACTCCAGGGGCCTCATGTATAAACGTGGCATACGCACAAAAAGCTTGCACACACTGGTTTTCACGCACACGGTGTGATGTATAAAAATTAACTATATATTGTTTAATCCGCCAACACTTAATAACTTCTGTTAAACTTGAGGGTGTCATCAAAATTCACTTGTGGGGGGGGGGGGGGGCATGATGACCACAGGCCCAATGACGTGCCAGTGGTGGTAAATCACAACTTAAAACATGTTTTCATAAAAATATGAAGATTGATACATGGACAATATAAAAAGATATCTGTCATATCGTCATAGCTGTGTATTCAGCTATGACGATATGACAGATATCTTTGTTATGTTTATAATAAACATAGGCCAACAAAGTTTGACAGTGAGACCACAAAAAATAGGCTTTTGGAGGAACTTGTGAGAGGTGAAACATATTTTATTAACTTATTAAATTAACAGATCCATAACTTATTAACTTTAAATTAAACAAATGCTTTGATACTCAAAAAGGTATATTGGGGAAAAATAGATATAGTGCAGGAGACTTGCAAAGGATCTTCCATGAACATTATGAACATACAGTGGACCAGAAGTAGTAGTGTGCAGTATTGGAGCATGTCAAGCCTACTTCCTTTTATGAGTGTACTTCTTATTACGCGGGGGGTATCTGGAGCTGCCTGCGCCATTCCAGAGCCTGTTTAAGGATATATAAAACATATTAGACATTCTCTGGCCCTTCTTTCAAATCGACTCTCCGATAAGAGACCCTCCCTCCTCTGACTCTGATTGGCCATGACCCTGAAACAAACCAATCAAACCAACGATGGCAGCGAGTATTACCCAATCAGGGGTAGAATAGGACGAGTCTTCACAGAATGCGGATGGGATGATTTGCATGGGATGCTGCGTTGAAGACAACTCTGAAAATACGGGACAAACCCCGTTCCGTATTGATTCAAAACGGGACGCGCTATTTTAATCTCAAATACGGGACGATTCCGTATTTTAAGGGACGGGTGGCAACCCTGGGTGTAACAGGCCGGACAGCCGACTCATTCACACCTGCCACTGGCCCAGTCAGCAGGAGTCACGACCAATCAGGAGCTGCCAAATGTCAGGTTGTAAACGAATGGGGGCGCTGCAAGTCAAACCCTTCATTAACAGGATGACGTGACACCTGTGTTTCATCCTCCCAGGGCTTGCTCTGCCTCACCTGCCGGCTCCCCCCAACGGGGGCCCACTCACGGGGGGTATGTCATTTCCTGTCTTCTGGGGAAGCAGGGGCCACAACCCAGGCTCGCACCTTTCTGCTTTTTATAGCAGCTCAGAAATGGCAGCTGGGTTGGACAATTGAGAGATAGCGTTCTATCCCAGCTGCAGTTGAACAAGTCCTGCCTGTATGGTCCCAGCACATAGATGGAAATGGAACATTTGTAACAACTAGTGACCAGTCTTACCAGTACGAGATGGGTGAAGCAACCCAGGCTTTGGGTTTGTTGATTGTTCCGTGGTATTTGTAGTTTAAACTGTGATTTTCTTCCCTTGGTAAGGATGCGGTGGTAAGGAGGCTGGATACACAATTGCAATGCCACCACCAGTGGTGTCTTCATTTGAATACATTTGCCTAATTATGGATTAATACAATAGATGAAATACCAGTTTGAGAGATACAGGCATCAGTCAGATGTTCTTAGCTTCGCTTTCTCTCCACTGAATGAGGTCTTTAACAGAGAGATAAAGCCTTTTATACTGTCTCTCTGAATAAGACTGTGCATTCTATTCAGCCCTCATCTCATTCTCACGGTTTAAATCGCCCGCTTTTATCATTTTCAAATGCATTTTTCAAACAGTTTGGAGAAGCAAAAGCTCAAAAGCTCTGTCTTGTGATCTCGGGTCATGAAAGAACAGTGGCTAATTGAAACCATGAATCAAAGCTGATGTGATATCTTATTTCCAAGCGCCCTGGAGTTCCAGGACTGGAGGGCAGAACCTGTAATGACCACATTATCATTCACACTGTAGTGACTGAGGTGGTGGCAGCTAGTCCTCTCAGCTCTGGTTTGGTCAGGCATAGTAAAACAGTCCATCATACATCACTGCAGTATGTTGAAGACGGAATCAAGCCTTGGCATCACTCCTTCGTCAGTCACCATTGACAGGGTTATACCCAAAATAGAAGTGAGGCAGGGTTTCAGTAGGGGGAGGTGCAGGGGGGAGAGGTGAGTGTCTGGAACAGCTCCAGTTTCCGAGAGTGTAAGAGGGGGGTCCATGAATACACAAATAAACCACAGGTAGGAATAGAAATGAATGCCTCTGGTTTTAATTATGAATAGATATGAGGTGGTCTATTCTGATATTCTGTAACATCCGTACAGTTCCATGTTTAATGGAGGTCCATAACGTATGCTTTCAATTATTTTGCGGATGTTTTGATCCAAACCAACATACAAATACGACTTCCAGCGAGTACATCCTTTCTGCTGTTCAGAAGGTACAGCTCAAGATCAAGTACCAGAAATTGATAGTTCTTCAGTATTTCAGTGTTCAGTCGGGATTCAATGATTGCAATGACTTGGCGAATAGCTACATATTCACTGCAACAAAAGAATGAATCCCTACTGCAAGTCTAAACACCAGCCGAATCACTTTCGCAATGACTTTTTGCATATGTCCTTGATGTCGGTAATTGACCACGGTCTGCACAAATGATCAAGGTCAGGAATTCAATGTTGGGAAAGGATTTGTAAAGGTATTGAAGTGCAGTATGCATGACCCTATCTGGCCTGTGTTTTCAGCACTGGGACTGTGCTGTTCCGTTCGCCATGGAGACAGCATAGCCGACCCGCACGAGCAGTCACCCTTCCCAGCCAGGACTGCCACTGCGCTCGGCAGACTCGGGGACCTCAGGGGGACATAAACCACGAGGTGGAATAACTGTCTGGCTTCGTCTGCGCGGCTGTCAGGTCGCTGAGGGGGGAAGTGGGAGAGGGAGCGAAGCTTTGAACTGAAGAGGTCACTGCTTGTTTGTCTCAAAATACCAACAGGCTCACATCCCTGGAACACCGAGGGCATAGGCCGGCCCAACAGCATCAGACTTTGCTGTCTGAAGAATTAGAATGCTTCTCATTGAGCTCATTGAGTTTCCAGAGGGCACAGTTAATTAAATATATTGTGTTTGGGGAGACCCCAATCCCAACCCCATCCTCACTGCATACATTAAATGGACAGTGTCAGTGACAGTGACAAGATAGTTCCATCTTATCTTGACTCCTCCACCTGACCTTGTTTTATTTTTCTTAATCTTCACTTGACCACTACCACATTTCATATGACGCACAGTGGTTCTGCACTATGTAGCAGAGACATAACCGTCTTCAGTAAAGTGGAATAATGAAACAAAAATAAAAACATGGATATCTTTTTTAAATAGTTCAATGTCTGACAGAAATGTGAACATGTTGTCTGACGCATGGATGGAGTTTGACACTGTAATACAGTAACAACTATAATATGGAGCTATGAGCAATCACAAACACAGACCCAAGTACAGTGCTTAAATGCTCGGTTAAGCACATCAGGTGATTCGGTCATTTCGTTTGTTTTACTGACAATAGCACAGCCTCCCCAGATCTTGTCTTGCCAGGGGAAAGCTGGCCGGAGAAAATATACTTTTCCCTCGGGACCGATTCAATCATTCGAGGCCCGAACAAGCGGCTGTCTATCCAGGGAGTGATGTGGCGCTCTCCACACTTACTTAGGAGGAGAGGGGAAGAAAAAACAATATTTTCGGCCACAATAAATGGTTTCCTCCTGCTGAGATCGAGGAGGAAGAGCCAATTGGCTTCACAGGAACAAAGTCCAACTTTTTTTTCTTTCTTTCTGCCCACTAATTCATTTGATTGGTTGCCAGGCCGAACACGATCGGAGCAGCAAAATCCATCTGGGAACACTCATCTCTCAAACGAGGGTCTAACTCAGAGGACGTGCATGGCCATAGCGGACGATCACTCCGTCAGCAGACTCACCCAGACAGGTCGAATTAGTGTCTTCATTAACCGCCTCCTGTGGAAAAACAGCCCTGATTGGTCGTGTGTGCCGTGGCACAGAGTCCGGCACATTCATTATGAGGACGCGTCCTCGCGACGCAGTGCCGTGGCCCCGCTGACAGGGGTGGAGCTAATCACAAGTGAGGTCAGGGTATCGAGTACGGCCTCTTCCTCCCGGAGTGCATTTGTATTCATCGCGCCAAGCTCGAAGGCAGGAGGTTATGCCAATAGGTCCGCTTGGAGCTGTGTATCTTTGTTTGTTTGCCTGCGAGGGCGGGGGTGCTGTTGAGAGTGTTTGTGGGGGGGGGGGGGGGGGGTCTTGCGTGCGGGTGCTTTTCGAGAGCGGTGGAGGTAGAAGATGATGGCGGGGGGTTCAAAAGATAAGTGCATGTGATTTGCTACTTCCGAAGTTGACAGGGAATACGAGTTTCCTGCCTGCGATAAAGCTGACAGCGTTTTCTGCGCGAGAGGGCTCGTCTTCATCTACTCAGGCGAGGATGCCGTTGTCAGAGATGATCTGATCTGTAACACACTTGTTGGGGGCGAAGATCACAGACAAAGCTGAACATGAGCAATCTAAGAGGAGGCTGATGAAAGCAAAATGGCCCCCAATCTGCCGACGCCTGCTAGAACATTCATTTTCCGGTGCAGCTTTGCGAGAGGGGTCGTCGTACCGACTGCTTTACTGCAGGGTGTTTCAGGGCAACGTTACATGGATGATGTGGGTTAGGGACGGGGTTGGCTAATTTGACCAGACGGCAGGATGCTGGTGGGAGTTAAGTGTGAAACTGCGTGAATCTTTTTCATTAGCGCGACATTTAAGACACGGCCTGAAGTGGTGTAATGACGGGAACGTCCACACATTCCCGTCATTGTCCATCACGGGACACGCAGCGTCACGCGTAGCCCACCACACACTTGAGACATGTACGTTTGGTTTGGTGAAGGACAGACACACGGCAGAGTTCCTCCAAAACAACAAGGAACTATGGGAGTTTGAGGCCGTTGCCGCTGACCCGCATCAAACCAAACCAGAGCCACAGAAGGCACCGCCATAACCAGGGGCTTGAACTCAGCAGCTGCGAAACAGGAAGGTGACCTGCGTGATACGATGTGCGGTGAGTCACACCACAGCTGTTCTGTCCAGCCGTCATGACCAAGCAGAGCAGAACTGTGCAGATGCAACTCTGAAGGCATATTCAACTGGGCCAGAGGCCTCTGATTACGTAAGACACTATCGCATGAATGATAAACACTTCGTCATCGACTCGTAACTCGAGACCGTATCAAAGGGTCCCTGTGTTAACAGAGTGTGAATAAACATAGAATTTCAAATCCAGCTGTAATTTAGAATGATTATTTCATGGCTGGGAACACTTGCACTCCAGTTCCACTGTGGTTGTCGAATGTCACTTTGTTTTAAAAAGAGGATGGGTGTAGCTCGGCGGTAGCGTTTTTGACCAATGAACAGGTCACAGGTTCAAATCCCCCCTGTGCCACTTTGGATTACGGCGTCTGCTGAATAAATACATTTCTATAAAAACAGAATACGTTTCAAATACATTTTGAACAACTCTGGCCTAACATATGATCTTGACATCCCCTCACAGCCGACAGCACACCAGGCTGAATGGTTCAGTACACATGAGGTCAATGTAAAAAAAAGGACTTTTGCGTGTGAGCTGCGAAATATACACTAAACCCGTCATTTGTTATCTACGACGCTGTTGAAACAAGATAAACGGAAGGTTTTTCCCACAACCAATCGTCTTAAGTCTTTCAAAAACATGGCCAGTCAACCTGAAAATCCTCTCCGTAGACTGCTGTCCCAATCTCAGCGTGTTGTTCCCAGGCTTCTCTTCCTGGAGGAAACGGGCCAGAGCTGTGGACTAATCCTGCTCCTAGCTCCAGGAAGAGTCTACTCTACAGCAACGGTGACTGCCAGCTTCTGTGCATGTTGAGCTGCCTGTGTGTGCATGTGTGTGTTTGTGTGTGTCTGCATGTGTGTGTGTGCGTGCATTGGTGTGTGTATGGATTTGTGTGTGTGTGTTTGAGTGTGTCTGCATGCGTGTGTGTTTGAGTGCGTCTGCATGTATGTGTTTGTTTGTGTGTGTGTGCATGTGCATGTGTGTGTGTGTGTACCTGTGCATAAGGGAGATAAAAAACAGTCCAGAGGATCAAGTTAAGCTTGGTTAGCTCTGGAATCAGAAGGTGTTTTCTAACCCAATAGACCGCAGTAAATAAACTTCATGAAAATGAAAATTCACCAGAGATATTGATGATACACGTTTGTGTTGCAAATGCATGGTACTATTGTTTATTCCTCACGAGCAAGTCACATGTGTCTATCTATTTCTATTGATTTCAACCTCAATGGAACCTAGCATTCAGGGGATCTACAGCATGCTGTGTTCTTTGGTGTCTTGCATGAACAAGCTCCCTGGTGCATATCTCTCCCCTGCGTGACACACCACACCAGCACATCGCCATCACGGGCCACACATATGCTTTATGATGACAGTAGTTTGCTCTGTGCGGAGAGATATCAGCCACTGAGGTCTTCGATTGCTACGGTTTCTCTGAAGACTAAAGACTCTGTAGACAGAAAGTTGGGCTTATTAGAAACATCCGAGGCAGAGAAGGGGACCCCAGAGTTTCAGACACGAAACAAAAGTTTCTTGTCATCATCCCCCTGAGCTCTTCCTTTGCCACAGGGTGGTAATGAGGACCCAGCATCTTGTCTAACAGTCTCCGCAGATGCCTCTCTCAGCAGAACAGGATAGAGTGGCTACAACAGAGAGACCTGGGAAACTTCAGTCATGCTCTCATGAGAGAAGCCAGGTATTGTGGGTAATACTCTTAGTCCTTGCACCCCCTGACACACACACCTTTCCGAAATACAACACCACCTGAGTGGACGGCAGTTCCACATCCTGGGAATTCGTCCTGCAGTCTTGCAATATACAGTATGTTTGTGGAACCGAGCGTGGCATGGCATGGGAACATCAAATTGTCTTGAATAATTCAGCAGAGCTCAGATCTTTGTTGACTGGATGTGTTTTAATACCAGTGATTGGACTTGTGTTACCAATCTACCAACAGTCGAGAATTAGCACAGCACAGTTATCAGGGGAAGATAATTCACAGTAGCTTAACAATTATAATAAATTAAATAGGGATTCAATGATTCAAAAACATTTCACAAGCTGACTTTTTAGTTGAACTCTACTCAAATGTTTCTATCGGTTCGATTCTGTATTATTCAATCTCTGGATTTCTCCAAGACTATTGTGGATACCTACATTTTACAGGTCATCATCTGTCACTTGAGTTGGGGGGAAATTGTTGTCTCAATCCATTATTTTCCTCCCTACCAGCTTGTTTACATCCAGCGGCATAATAGTAGATTGGTTTAGCTGCTGCACCTGTGTTGTGTTGTCCCCAGACAGGACGACTAGTGTTTGAGGTGTCACCAGCCTCGGAGGCAGTGAAGCGCGCCATCTGTTTGGGCCAGATACGCCTCAGTCCCTGTCCTGTGTGCACACGCACATGCTGGACAGGACTGGCAGACATGGAACAACAACAACCAAAAAAGGAATCCTCTGAACTTCCTGTCCCCAGGTCCACCATGTTCCTGACATGTTTGCCTCCACATCTATAGCCCCGTTCCACAACCTTGACTTTGATGTTTTCCAAGCAGACACATCGCTTGCGACCGTCGGATTTCTATGAATCGAGCTAAGCAGCAGGTGCATTTTTCTGTTGCTTGTTTGAAGCTTGTTGGTTGACGGACTGAAGTGACAAACTGAGAGAAATGCACAGATGGAGTTCTGGGATTGGGAAAGCTGACGAGAGCTGGTTACAGATCGTCCACCAGCTCAACCAACAGCTGCATGAAATTGGATCGGCTGGAACCGCTCTCCCCCACCAGATTGATGGATCTTCCAGGTAAGGCTCCGCTTCCTCCACCACCCCCACCCCCACCCCACCCCATGCCCCCCGTTGCTACAGGGGTCCCCCATGGATCGATGCCTGGACCCTCTCTTTTTTCCATCTACACTTCAGATAACCTGGCTTAGCCATGAACAAGGCTTATCTTCCCACAGCTGCGCTGAAGACACTCATCTATTTATCTCCCCCGCCCGAGTCAACGAAAGAATCTCTTGTTTTTCTCTGTCGGACATCTGCTCATGGATGTCCTCCTAACACAAGAAACTGAATCCCAACAAGACTGAGCTCCTCTTCATCCCTGCCAGATCCTCCCTGGCAAGAGAGCTCTCCATCGCCACTGACGGCGTCTCTGTGGCAGCCTCGCGCTCTGCAAAAAACCCAGGCGGTCACCCTCAACGACAAACCTGGATTCCAAGAAACACATCGCTCACACGATGCAGAGCCGCTGGTGAACAGAAAACCCACGGAAAAAAACTCCACAGAAAGAACAAAAAAAACCTGTCTGTGAACAAGGAGCCCTCCACCCTTGTCCGCTTGTCCATGCCACAGGCCGTCTTGATTACTGCCTCCTCTCCAGCCTCAAGAATTCAGCCGCCAGCCTAATCTACGAGCTACCCAAGTACTCCCACACAACTCCCCTGCTGGGATTGCTCCGACTGGCTGCCGATCGCCGCAAGGATCAGGCACAAATCCCACACCCTTGTCTTTGCTGCGGGCAACAGGACAGGCCCTGCATGCCTCCAGAGCAAGATCCAGCCGTGCGCGTTTGGTTCTGCGACATCGGGTTGTCTTGCCATCCCTTTACAGACACTGAAGGCACTCCCACAAAGGGGTGCTTCTCCTTCTGCTGAATGAATTAAACTGTAATGTAAATGTTACATGTATACAAGCGACTTGGACGAAGGCACAAACATTGACTGATAATAGAGAGATTTGGTGCCCTTGCTCATTTTAGGGTATTCCGAACTGCTGAGCATCTGAGTTCAGAGTCACGTAAAATATCATTATGAGCCGTGGGCACAGTGTTTACCGAAGCTTACTGGTGTATTGGGGATGTGAGAGAGTATAGCTCTCTTGTTTCCCGCGTCTACCGAGACAGCGTTTCACAGTTTACATCCAGGTCGTGCGTCTATCTGGAAGAACAAATCACAACTTGCTCTGCAGCATCCAATTAAACTGTTAACAAAACTGAAGCAAAAGAGCATTTCTTCTCTTAGACTCGTTCGTTCTTTCGTGCTCCACCTCATGTTCAGTGGCCAGTCGCCTGTGTCATGTTCTGGATTGGTGCTCAGGCCAGATGGTCGCATGACACAGTCTCTCCCTCACTCTCTCCCCACCCCTGTCTCTCCCACACTCCACCCCACCCCTCTTTCTCTCTACCCCTGTGTCTCCTCGCCTCTAACCCCGCCCCCCACTCTCTCTCTATCCCTGTTTCTCTCGCCCCTCACTCTCTCTCTGCATCTGTCTCGCCCACACCCCACCCCACACCCCACTCCCTCTCTAACCTCGTCCCTCCCACCCCTCACTGTCTCTCTCTACCCCTGTCTCTCCCACCCCATCACTCTCTCTCTACCCCTGTCTCTCTCTCTCCCTTACCCCCACCCAAACCATTTCCTTCTGGAACCAAAGCGATGATACATTCATCTTGGCTGCCCAGAGCTCTCCTGTCAAGCCTTTCTCCAGCTTCCCAACCTTGACGACTGTGTCTCCCTCCACTCGTCTCATGGCAGGGAGAGAAGCCCTGGGGTCTCCCAAACACATCCCTCTGTCTGCTTCCTGAGCCAGCAGCTCCTCCAGGACCCCCCCCCCCCCCCACACACACACACACACAAACACACACACACACACACACACACACACACAGCTCCAAATGCCCCAGCAGGACCCAGACACACGGCCCCAGAAGAGCCACCTCTGACCCATACTAGGAGAGCCTCTGTGGAATACTTTTAGTCGAAGAGAAAGTACTAGGGTTTTCAGAGACAGATCGACTTTATGGGACTTTAATAGTTGTGTCTCGCGTTGTTTTATTACAGAGTTTCATATCTTGAGTCAACATGTTTGTCTTTTCATCCACCTCACATGCATGTGGTATATCACCCTGTGCCTAGTATACCAGCATGAAAACATATACTGTTTTTATGTCCTGGTCTATGTAAAGCAATAAAAAGCAATTATATCCCATGAAAAATGATCAATAAATCATAAGGGATTGTGAGGCCCCCTCAGTCACTGTCCTCTGCAGAGCTACAGCTCTGGAGTGAGATTCATCTGCTGTGGTTTCTTGGGTCGAGTTGGTCCTAATGATCTCATTCTGATTGTGACAGTGAGCCGGAGGGGGCAGAGGAGGATTCAAACTGCTGGGATGATGCTCAGAAGCTAACAGATGGCTTTCTCAACTGGTATCAGTACTAGTGTTCTCCACTGGTATAAGTTCTAGCATTGTTCTCAACTGGTACTAGTGTTCTCCACTGGTATCAGTACTAGTGTTCTCCACTGGTATCAGTTCTAGCATTGTTCTCAACTGGTACTAGTGTTCTCCACTGGTATCAGTACTAGTGTTCTCCCCTGGTATCAGTATCAACATTGTTCTCTTCTGATACCAGTATCAGCTGTGTTTGTAATCCTCCATGAAGAAGTCATGCTTCCCAGAAAGGCTCAGTACTTTCTGGACACAAATCCCCTTAAAATGAAACCCGTAAATTGGTCTGCTCACAGTAATTTTTTTGTGGTTGCAGAAGCAACTTTAGGTGTGTTTGTGTGTGTATTCGTGTGTGTGTGCGCATACGTGTATGCTGGCGGGGGGGTATATGTGTGCAAGTGTGTGCGTGCAGGCGGGCGTGTATTAGAGAGCAGACCAATTACAGTGTTACTGTGTGACAGCAGGTCGCCACCATGACTCGGCAAAAAAAAAGAAGCTTTTGTTTTCTCCAACTTTTGGCCAGATAAATTCCTTGAAAGCTCCCTACCTCTTCTCATATTACCGTGCGGTGGTGTTGGTGGGGGGTTGGGCAGCCCGGAAAGACTGAGGCGGGATCCAGCCCAGAGGCTTCTCTCTCTGGAGCTAATTACTACATAACCATTAGGCAAACGGCAGGGCTGGTCTCAGCTGGAATTGGGTTTTAATTGGCCCACCTTAATTGGCTTATTGGACTCGAAGCCAGACACGACAGCAGCATCAGCAGTGCTCTGTGAGAATGACAGATGTTACTGCAGTGAAGTCATTGATCAGGTTTCAACCCCAGTAATGCCACAGCTTGGCTTCTGATTCAATCGAGGTGTAGGTGGATAAGCTAGAAAATGGATTTGAAGATATGTATATTTTGGCATTCTTGGCTTGGTTTCGTGTCTCATGGTGGCCAAGTTGCTAAGCCCTGTAACAAACACACTGCTGCCTGACAGGTGCCCCCTCACCATATCTTCTCCTCTGAGAGAGAGAAAAGAGAGAGATGGAGTAGGAGATGGGAGAGATAGAGCGAGAAAGGGAAAGAGAGCAAGAGATATAGAGCGAGAAAGAGAGAGAGAGAGAGAGAGAGAGAGAGAGGGAGGGAGGGAGGGAAGGGGGAGAGACAGAGAGGGAGAGACGGATGGAGGAAAAGAAAGAGAGAGAGAGAGAGGGGGGGGGGGAGAGTCAGAGCACTAGTCCGTTAATCATAGTGGTGGGGGGGAAATCTTATTCACTAGTTCCAAAGTGAATTGTGTAATTTTAGCTTCCATCACTGATTCATCACTGTCAGGGTTAATCAACTACTCAGCTTCACGCCCTCAAGATACCGGCTCCACCAGTGGTCTTCAATTCCATGGGTCTCGGCCTCCACGTGGATGCTATCCTCCATCTATTCCCAATGCACTTTACCTAGTTTAACATTAATGCAGAGAGAAAAAAGGACTTATATAACATGCAAACCCTTGCACCTGTTTGCTGGATAATGCAACAACAAAAAAAGATCCCGATTTGCATGTGAATGAAGGGAGTTTATTCACATGGATTTACATTGTGTTGATGTGGTACGTCGTCTAAGTGAGCAGCTGTGCCTCCCCTCTCGCCTCGCTGTTCATGGCCTTCATGTTAGCCCAGCTCTCCACAAGACTTCTACCTCACCTCCCATAGGTGCCGCAGGCCCTTCTAATGAGCCCCTTCCAACCTTGGCTTTTCTCACTGTCGGCATATGAGAATTGAGCCATGAAAGGCATTTACAAAGACCTAGAGTAGGGGGAAGGGTGGTGTGTGTGTGTGTGTATCTGGGGGGGGGGTACCTACACACCTGGGGAGCTCTCAGTGTGATTGGTTATTTAGTTCCCATGTGATGGCATGGTTTATTGTGTTCTGAATGGCTTCATTCACACACAGACAAGTTTAAACACACATACATGCACACATGCATACAAACACACGGAAAGAAAGTGTTCTTGTTCCATAATTATATGTAACTAGAGAGGGTACAATTTCTGGGGAAATTGTAGGGTGTGCTTGCTTGCGTCGGTTGCACAGAGGTCCGTTTTTGAATGACATTTTTTTTTTGCTGCTCATTTACAACTGAAAATACGAGTGAAGTGTAGAATGAAATAGATGTCTTCTCATTTCCCCTGCAAGAGGCAGCCTCATCGTTGAATCAAAACGAATAAATTTGGCAGACCGGTGTAAAAATTTACCTAATCTCTATGACTTAAACGTCATTTTAAGTTTTTCCCTTCTCATGATATTTTCAGGCATTTAGCCTACTCATTGCATTCATTCATTAATAAAGAACCCCCTTTGAAGATTATTCTACGACGTTACCCGGCAGTAGAAGATGGAATCGCGATTCAAACAGTACCATCTGCTAACTGAAAATATGCCCCCCAAAACGTAAATAAGCTTGACATTTATTTAGTGGAAAATCGCTCATTCATAAAAAGCTCACTGGTAGCGATCATTGTCAGTAACAACGCAAAATGCGATATAGCCCTGTGTGGAGAAGCAGCCCCGGTAAATTGTACTACTACGGTACAGTACTAGACTACTGCTGTATTCGTCTTGGTAGCGATTGCGTTGGTTGAATTGGATTTAACGTTCCGTTGTACGGTTTAAGCTGAAATTAATTATTTTCATGAACAGATTGACAACGTTTAGGCTGTGGCAATGAAGTTCAGGTTAGTAGTTAGATAGACTTTTGATTTAAGTAAGGGGAGTGCCGAACATGTTCTGTCGCCGTTTGACTTCCTAAACAGCTGTGTTAGTTAGATGTTTTTGTCGTGTGTCTCGCGTAAGCTACAGCGTTGCAGTGAGCTACACTGGTTTGAAACCACAGGTAATGGTAATTTCACCAACAAATCGTTTACTAATGTCAGAATAAATCCTACAACGAAAATGTATATGTGAGGAATGTTTATTTTAACGATTGAAAACAGATAACGCTACATCATAGACCACTGTAGTATGTGTTGCCCGGGCAACACAGGCTAATGTCATGATGCTAATACTTCAGTGAAATAGTAGACTACTGTTTCCGAAAGTAGATGTACTTCCTTAATAATATCAGCTTATACTGTACATTACACATCACAATTGTGTGTCATATCACAAAGTAAAATGAGTAAATAGTTATCACCCTGGTGTCTTTGCTTGTGGTGTTTCTGCAGCTGCCTTGCAGTAAAGCTATAGTTAGCCTAGCTATCCCCCAAGTTAACAGATGCGAAACGA
The DNA here is from genome assembly GCF_963692335.1 of Osmerus eperlanus. Classification (NCBI taxonomy): domain Eukaryota; kingdom Metazoa; phylum Chordata; class Actinopteri; order Osmeriformes; family Osmeridae; genus Osmerus; species Osmerus eperlanus. Next base: position 3,394,737 of record NC_085042.1, on the reverse strand, counting down.
ATGTTCTGCCAAAGGTAGTCACGCGTGTTTTCGTGACGTTAGTGACGTAGTGACGTTAGTAACGTCAGTGACTGTGGCTAGCAAATTAGCCACCGTTAGCTTCACTTTTCGCCACAAAAACTTAACTTCAGCCTAAACCATGCAACGGAACGTAAATTCCAATAGAAGCAACTCAATCGCTACCAAGACGAAACTTTTGACACCTACGTTGTCTATGTAGGCCAAATATTGACTGAGTTTTAGGGGGGCAAAAATAAATAAAAATAATAATAATAATAATAATATATATGTGAGAGAACAAAGGTTGTGCTCTCGCCGAAGGCTTGAGCACACCCAATTACAGAATTTGATTTGATTGCTATGAACATAAGATATGTTGGATATCAACATTTGGAAGTTCTGCTCATTGTTGTTGCTGAAAGGAGAGAGTGGTTTGAAGGGGGGGGGGGGGGGGCTGGGGTGCTGTACAGCTATCGAAGACTACTGTTATTGGCAGGCATTACTGTGTCTGGAATATTCCAAAGCCTCAAGTCCTCTTTAGCAAATTATCTGCTGTCTATTTTTCACAATAGACAGTAAGAAATGTGACAACACAAAATGTTCACACGTGTTCACAGGAAGCTGTCAAGTGAAGAAAATGAAAGCTTTGGCTTGGCCTTGGATAAGTCACCATACGCAGAAGTGACCTTGGGCGAGACTTGAATTCTCAAATGTGTTTTCTATTCAATGAGAAGCAGCTATGTAGCCTCTAGCTTCAAGGACATGCTGTGGATGTGAATAGAATTGTCGAAATCCTGAGTTACTCAAGGAAGTTCATGGAAAAGCTTCCTCTCTTCACCTCTCCTCGCTCATCTCCGCACTTCACCGTGGATGCCAAACTGAACACATCCAGTTCATTGTACACTACTCAACAGAGTTGAGTTCTAGGTGTCATTCTTGAAAAGAGAGAGACAATTCATTTTGCTCAAGAAATCAACCAAAATGTCCGGCACATTAAAAGACATGCATTCCCAACACTTTCAAATGCTTACATAGGCATAAACCTACAACGTTTACCCAGAATATCGCTGTTGAATAGATTCACGACCTCCACCCCCCCAGTTATGGTTCAATTAGAGAAACATATTTGACCGTGTAACGCTCCCTATCATGGTGTCCACCCAGATGTAATGACTGCAATTTACATCCTCATTAGTCTGCCTCTCTCACCTCCTCCAGGTTGACTTGTGCTCTCCTGGACCGGTTCCTGTTCCTGCGGATGACCCCTCGGGGCCTGCACGGTTAATTATGAGGGTGCTTCAGTAATTCGCATGCTCATTAAACCAATTAACCGGCTCTGGGTGAGTGCTTGGTAAACAGCACTGCCGGGCCATTGATCCCAGCCCCCTACACTCCGTGGGGGCCGCCCCAGCAAGGAAATCAAACACACATGTTTAGCTGCAGTGACATTCAAGGAGGCTTTTTTCCCCGAGAGAGAGAGTGCAGCCACGTCGGGTTGGTTTATTCTGTTCAAGTGGGCCACTTGGAAGATTGGTCCTCCGCTGAGTACAGTGGAACCTCAGTGAAGCCAGCAGAAGCATGATGTAAGACATTCAAAAAAAAACAGCAGGAGATGTCACGATGGAGACCTCCACACAGCAATCTTGAAGAGTGTCAAGACTATGAATAGAAACCAGCGAGCTTTCTAGTCAGGTCAAGAATCCATTCTTTTGAGAACGTGGGGCTATCATGGAGGCCAGGTAAGGAGCTTTGAATGGAACACAACCATTTTCATCTTGTTTTTCAGTGCTGAACGTGCAGACTTGTGCCAGCCTGCCACATTACGTGAAACATAACGACTCAAGATGGCAGAATTGAGGGTCAAACTAAGTTGTGTGGAAAACCAGTCATGGGGTTTAGCCATGCCTTGACACTATCCAATTCTGTCAAAAAATGCTGGTCTTTGATTTAATTAACAACTCCTTCAGGATACATATGTTTTTATGAACCAGAATATGAACCAGTTCTAGCGACACCATTTTTTCAATTGTGTCGAGAAACGTATCAAATGTATCAAGAAACAAACCAAGTGATCCGAAGGCCCAAACAATATCGTATTCACAGACTGTTGAATCCTTTTGCAGCTCTGACGTTGTCTATTTTCCTGTAATGACATCACGTTGTTTCTCTGACAGAGCATCTATACTAAACATCAGTGTCGGGTTTAAGTCTGTCATTTCCTCTCTGGGTTCTTTGTAAAGCTAAATTGCAGCACTCTTCAGTGCACTTACTGAACATCATTATCCTGCCATTCACCTCTATGGGCCAACTGGAATCTTGCACCATTAGTAAAAACGCTTAGGAACCGATGAATCTGACTCGGAGTACAATCAAGGCAGTCTCCAGTTTTCATGAGCTTTTGTGAGGAGCAGGAAATGAGAGAATGCCTCGGTGTATTTCAGGACTCGTATCCTGGAAGTGTGAGGTTGGATATACGATGTCGATTACATAAACTCAGCCTCGTTTTATGGGCCTCTCACACGGCCAATACCAACACTTTATCACCGTACAGCCAGCGAGGGGAAGACGGCGGCCATGACACGTTTACAGCCTGTGCCAGGGCGCGTCACGCTATTTCATTATGCTAATATATTCCAGACTGGGATTCTCAGACGGGACTGAGAGGCAGAAGAGAGGTCCTCAATGAGCCTGGACCTGGATCCCCACCTTTAGTTCTGTCTGGACCATAACCCACCCCTTGGTCACCCCCTCTGCTCTGCTGGGTGGCATCGTATGTTGTTAGTTATGAGACGGTCTGGATGAGGGATTTTGGTCTCAATAGCGGTAGTTTTTAAATGTCATTTGCTGTGGTTTGGATGAGATTTGATCTGCCCGTTTCTGTTTGTGTGGTTGACAGGATTCTGGGTAAGCTCGTAACTCAGCTGCCTAATAGACCCAGACAGAGCCACCCACAGTGGGGACATAGCTAACAAATACCCCCACACACAGTTGGGGAATCTCTACTACACCTGTGGGTTTCTATGAAGCCTTTTGCACATTGCCTCTAAGAAGGGCTGTACACAAAGTTTGATTGGATTTTGAATGGATTTCAATGGATGCATATTTCAATGGATGCATAGTTATAGTAGATGCCAGACACTGTGAATCCCCTACAAACTCAAAACATGAGTTGTTCATTGTAAAGTAGTCTGTAATGGAGTAGCCTAATGGTAGGGTAAATACATGCGGACGGTAGGCAGAACAAAATATTTTCAGTGGCAGATTCTGTATTGCTATTTGGGGGTACGTTCACTGACTTCTCCACCCACTGATGGAGACTTTAAATCTGGCAACAACAAAAAAACTGTCACAGCAAAGTATTCCCAAGCACAGTTAGAGCAGAGAGGGATAACAAACATCCTGTTTCCCCTCCACTGGCACAGCTCCCCCTGCTCTCTGTGTTCTCACCAATTATTCATGAATGTGAACCCCACGCGTCCTAGAGTGACAACGTTATCAGCGGATGAGTTTGTTTATCAGTTGATCACATTCAACGGGGGAGCCCTGGCAAATGGGAATCAATATGGCCGCGCTGAAAGAGGTTTCGTTCTGGCTGAGGTAAACCACTCATCTCAGGCTCTCCTGGAACGCCCTCAGTCTGTTTGACTGCATCACACGGTAGCTTATGCTGCTGTTTACATTGTAAAGAGGAGGGGGGGGGGGGGGGAGTCTCTGAGAGTTCCAGTATGTCGTCTGGTCTAAACACATGATGAGCCACATGTTGTGGAGGGTTAGCCGAGGTTTCTCTGCCATCCTGGTCCTTGCTAGAAGCATCCGTACTGAACCACAGTGAAAGGGGCCCACAGTGGGGTCACACCAGCCGACCAGCCATCGAAGTCTATAGAAAGTCACGTTTCGCTTCGACCCCGAATGTCACCATTCCTTCGTTGACTTAGCCGTCATGAAAGTAACAACTTGACAGTTTAGTGATGTTTGTACGGTGTGGGACACCGTACATTAACTAATGCAAAAAGGGTGTAAAGTGTCTAGCAGCCTTTCTCAGTGTCGTGTTTGGAATGAGCCCAAGGCAGGAGCAACAGCACACACACGTTTACCAGGAGTTGAAACCCCCTCTTATGTCAAAAGTCTGTAGAGTGACTTATGGAGATTTAATCTCGGATATACCACTGACATTTCTTGAGGAGAAAGGCATGAATATATTTGACGATTATGAACAAATATCCAACCCGAATGTCTGTCAGAGCCTGATCTCACAGCAACTTGTATCTCATTCTAACATATCACAGTGGTTATATCTTAATTGGGATGCTTAACACATTGTTATTTGCATACCTCTCTACCTTTAAAGAAGACCATCTTCAGCACCACATCTCAACAGCTTCACCTATATTGCTGTTTACTATTTGCTATTTACTTTTGCACAGGGTTCATGGTTAGGGATAGGTGTATAACTCCTAGATTGACCAACTGCAATGTACTTGTACCTGGAATTGTACAAATGACAGACATGAAGTATCCGAAACAATCTAATTTCAGGAAATGCATTCATTTGGTGATACGTTTCTGAAAATCTAAAACTGGGATTTCAACTTTGAGACCGACAGACATTTCCAATAACCAAACTGTAAACAATGTCTCAAAAGAGCATTGAAAGCAGCACTAAGTGTAATTCTCCAGAACGAATCAACACAAAGCCGTAGCGATTGGCATTGCTCAGTGGTTAAGGAACCTGACTGTGGATCCGAATGCTGCAGATTCAATGCTTTCCCTATATGTTGGTAAGTATTCATGTGTTCACAAAATGAACACGTTATTATTTTGTGTTAGAAAATGAAATTGCTGGTTATTAATGCTACTGTGCTATTGTTTTGGGGTTCCAGACAGTCAAGCCACGGGGGAGAACTGAGCTGGATGTCAGTAGGCATACGGGCACCCACAAGGCCATGAGTCTTATTGCCCTTAACAGAGGAAATCTTTGGCATGCAGATTCACGCCTACAGATGCCTCAGCCATGGCAACCCGGTTGTTTGATCTTGAATAATTCAAAACGTCATTGAAGGCAAATAAAAAAAAAATGGATGTAATTGCTTTCTGTGGATCAAGGAGTGCGTGTGCGCACAGATCATTTTCTTCTCAGATAGTTCAGTGTAGGATTGTTCCACCTTGATCTCTCCAAAACACGATGCGCTGACACATATCCGGCGCTCCATATTCACAATCCTATCTTCCCCCCTATCTCCACTGCCTTAACCTCATTTCAAAACTCCCCAACAGATGAGGAAGGGAGCACTTGTAAGCACTTGATTGTAAAGGTGTTAGTAATAACAACAGAATCACAGCTCTGATGTCGAACATGAAAATAATGAATGCGGCAGTATTCCTCTTTCGGATTAAGAACCCGTTTGTTTCCGAGTCTCGGTCTCCTGCAGCTGAGACTGTCTCCCTTGGGACCTAGCGACCCCCTCTTTGTTCAGTTAGCATGCAGACTGACGCCTGATGCAAAACGCTGATTAAACCAGAGGAAGGCTCCAGAAATCCGCCCAGAGCTTGATGCACACAATACTTTTGAGATTCTTCAGCACTGGTTGACCCAGTTGTGGGAGTAAACATGCTTCCTAAGTAGCCTGGCTGGATGCAACAAAGAATGAAGACGACAGCAATGTAATTCACAGCTCCGAGCAATCGAAATGGCCAATGGCCGTTTGTCAACAGTGCTGTTCTTATAGTTTACGCTTGCCAAGTCTGCACAAATGAAGTTGAAGATGTCACTTTCTGCGTCCAATGTGACCCTGTTTTATTATGAACTGAAACTGTGTTTTTTTGTTGTCATTTTTGTTAATTCTGTGATTAATAATGAAAGATAACCATGTTATATTCACAAGTTAAGTTACAAGCGTTTCATTTATTATTATTTTTTTGCATGCAACTATTAAGCTCACACAAGATCAAATAGATTAGCTATCTAAATACTTTCCATATGAAACTGTGAGACTGATTCAAAAGGGCAAGTTTACTCCGTTTAAAGGGCAGTAAACCTGTTCCATGTCCGTGTAATCTCCAACTGGGCAGACTTGGTCTGCTAGGCTAGGTGAGGCACATGACAGCTGGATGAATAATTTATCTCTCCCAGTCACATTTTACATTTCAAAGAAAAACTCCTGCTCCATCCATTCCTCCAGCAGACGACAACAAAATGAGGCAACAAAAAGGAGGCCAGCCTCAAAGGTCCTCAGGACAACAAATATATATATGACATGTCCCTTTAAAATCCCATCTGAAAACAGTTCTGAATGGCACACTGGAGTTCACAGACATATTGTAAGATGAGTGAATGAAGATAATTAAAGTGTTTTGATGATCACACAAGAAGCCGTGGTAGGAACAGCAGTCATAATGTACGTCTCACAACAGAGTATTTATGCTCTACTGGAAACAACATTCTATATTGAGGTTGCACGTTGCTGAAGGGTGCATGATCACAGCTTGTTTCGCTCCTCCTGTGCCAGGTGGTCGTTGCTCTTCAGCTGACGTGAGGGGCAGGCCCACCACTCAGGGGCCTCCAGCATCCTCCGCCTGCTTCTAATTGGTCCACAGCGGGGGTGCTCCTGGGAAGAAAGCACACACACTTCCTGGTTTAGTCCAGGAGGACTCGTTCTGTGCTACAAATCGACCAATTGGGAGACAGCCGCTCTGCCGGGGTTGACCACTCGACGTCCGTGCAGGCTGTTAGCATGTTGGGCTACTGACAAGCCTGAGTATGTTTAACTTAAAAAATAATAATAATGAAACAGCTGTCGCACACAGGAATTGGGCGTAGATGTTCTTACTTTAAGATGGCGCATCGTTTACAGGCGCCGGGTGAGAACGGGGATTAGAGCGGCGGAGCAGAACAAGCTGCAGAACCGTTGCCAAAGAGCCGAGATTCATCTGAGGGCCCATGTCTCAAGGGTGGCCTTTCGAAAAACACTTCTTAATCTTCTTCGTCGCAAGGCGAATTTAGCGAATGTGGCGAGAGAATGAACAAGCATGAATGGCGAAGCTTATTGCTTTTCAGGCACTGAGGACATCTTGCTCGGAGAGATAAGAGAGAGCTTGTTGTTGAGAGTTTTAGAAGCAAGACTAAAGCCTTCTATCTAACCCCTTCCATTGTTTCCCCGGTCTACGCAAGACAATTCAATCTCTGGCGTCTAAAGAAAAAAATGCATCATCACCATAAATGCTCGCGTTATTGTTGGTCTCAGCAAATTACCCCTTCTACCCTGTGTAGTCATTTGTTCTGTATTGTCAAGAAAACAAACACACCTCAAAACCTCAACAGCGTACAAATTGCATCCCAGCAGCATCTCCGCTGAAGGCGTAATACACCAGGTCACCTGCTCTCCAGGGTCAACACCTCCACTTGAATTGGTCCTTATCCTTCTCAGCCCCTGGAGTTATCGTCATATCTTAGGTGTCAATAAAGATGGTCATCTGGCTTCTAAAATCCTATATATACGGGAGGTGGCGGCCATCTGGAAATAGACCGAGACATCCCCTCAGAGAACGAGCCGTCCTGTCAGCAGAGCTGTTAGGATTGGCCGAGCTGTGTATAGGAACCTATTGTGCTTCGGTCTCCAGGGGACTCTCCAGGGAGGCAGTTTTGACATATGCTATTAAAATGTACAAATATCTGACAGAGAAACGTCGCTGGGGAACGATGAAGTGAAACACCATGTTTCCCCCCCCCCCCCCCCCCCCCCGGAAAAAAAGCTTGTTCTAATCATCTCGCCGTTGGAGTCACCTTCCTCCACCTTCAGAACTGGATCCAATGACAGGTTTAATTCCTAGGTTTCGACTTTTGTGCCCACGATACGTTCCTCTTCAACCTGAAGGGGTTTTTGCATTCTGTAGTGGCCATCACGCTTTGTGTGCTAGCTCTGGGAACAGCAGGGAGGCTCTATTCTAGAAGGCTGTCAAGCTGTGTGTGGTGTTTGGCTAGGGAGGTCGTATTAAATGGAGACCATGAAACAGTGTGTGTGGTGTGAAGCCAGCTCTGGGAACAGTCGTGAGGGTGTTCTACAGGACCTATCATGCTGCTGGTGATGTTTTCAGGAGCCAGCTAAAGAACTTGGAGTGGAAATCAGTGGACTGAATGATAGAAATGGCTTCCCACATCGACTTAATACAACACATAGTTCTCCCAGGTGCAAACAGCTGTGCATTTAAGCGGTGACACTAACAGGGTGAATACTTCCTCCTTTCCACAGAAGAGGCCCATTAGAGTCTGAAAATGGATATCTGCAGGCTGGAGATTATTCACGTCTGAGAATACCTGATATTACTCGCACAAATCTCTGTGCGCAGCCACTTATCTGATTGCCGCCAGTTAACTGTGATATTGTCAGTATATATCAATGGTCTTGGACACAATTAGTAGTTATTGATCCATTATTGAGTTCAATTTAAAATACGTGGGAGTTGGGTATTGGTTTTAGTTGATGTAGTACTGCGAAAGGAGTTTTAATTGAACAAACATGAAAGATGGCCGACATTTGGTGTATTGGCATATTGGTCTCTGATGCAGAGTTGGATGTGGATCACGTTTACCCTGACATGAGTAGAATTGTTCTAGAAGCATTAGCACTTCGAGTGTTGAGATGGGTAGGTCTAGGGGGTGGGGTGAGTCTCACAATCACTGTTTTAGCTTCTATGAATTATTGATTGGACCGAGACAAGAGTACAGATGATCGCAAGTCAATATTTAATCAAGGCTCCGGCTTTTTACTGTGGAGGAGAAGGGATAAAAAAAGGTGTGTCTTCATTACCGCTCCACTGTGTCCTGCCGCGTTATTTGAGCTCGGTTTCATCACAATCCCAGCCGGTGACGAAAAGAGTTATTTTATTCTACCTCGGCTGAATTATAGATGGGATCTGGAGTCCCACTACAGCTGTCTCCTTCCTGGGTCTCTGGAATTGCAAAGGCCTTTTGTCATTTCCTGTTTCCTCTGTGGACAGCGGGACGCCAGTCGTCAGAGGGCCCCACGGACCCTCGTGTGTCGCCCTGGGGGAACTGTGGGGAAGTGGAAACAAGACGGCTCCCCCCACACCTCTTTTCCCATCTACGGCTCAGTCGGGGCTCGGCTGGATCAGGCAGGAGGATGATGCTTGCAGGAGACGTCTTGGCGCCTGTTGTCGATGCGGGCCGGGGCATGCTGCAGTCCATGCTTTTCACCCTGGCTCCACCGACGGCTACGACACAAATAACCATCGCCTTGTTGATTCGTGCTTCGAGTATCCTCACGTTAGGGAGTGACCAAATCTGGTTCCCTCTTTTGAGTTCTTTCGAAATCTCGAACTTTCTCGTTGGCCGTAGACAACCGTGGCTTGTTGACGTGTTTGACCCAGAACTCTTCAGAGTGTGGACACTCTGGAGACAAGCCTTGCTGTGGAACAGTGTTCAGAGGATTAGGCTCTCGAGGGAAATGCTACCACAGCAGGAAGATCACCTCTCTACTAAAGCCTCTAATAAGCCCTACACACAGCCTCTTAGAAGCCCTGCACACAGCCTCTTAGAAGCCCTGCACACAGCCTCTAACACCCCTACCCACATAGCCTCTAATAAGCACTGCACCTAGCCTCTAACAAGCCCTGCACACAGCCTCTTACAAGCCCTGCACACAGCCTCCAAACCCTATACCCACATAGCCTCTAATAAGCCATGCACACAGCCTCCAAACCCCCTACCCACATAGCCTCTAATAAGCCCTGCACCTAGCCTCTAACAAGCCCTGCACACAGCCTCCAAACCCCCTACCCACACAGCCTCGAATAAGCCCTGCACCTAGCCTCTAACAACCCCTGCACCGGGCCTCTAACAAGCTTTTTACACTCAGCCTCTAATCAGACCTACACACAGTCTCTTATAATAGAGCCTCTCCGGAACTCTGTAAAGATGCAGTCCTTTCTCAGCAGGTGAGAAAGGAGATTATCAGAGCACACAGGAAGAGGCAAAGCACCCCCAGCTTCCATCCCAGCCCAGCGGCTAGATTGCCTGAAGACTGTAAATGACTATTCTGATAAACCACTTTCTTTGGGAGGGCCGGAGATTATGCAAAGTCACATTTGATATTGATTAAAGGAAATAGGCCATTTTTGCCTAGAAGTGTTGGACCATTCAGGGAGGAATCAAATTTTCATTAGGTTGACATGGTTCTTATCTGATGTATAGCGATGATAACAATTGAATTTTTTCCCTCCATGGCAACATCATTAAAATGTGTAATGAGATTAATTGGCCCAGGGTCAACTTCATCCCTTCCGGAGAAAACAAATCTAAATGAGAAGATGTTGTTTGTGGTCTAGTTTATTAAAAGACCTGATGTCTAAACAAACAGGTTAAATTACGTGAATTGAATTTCTGGGTACAAGCGATGACTCACCTCTCAGAGTATGGATGTGTTGGTCACAGCCTGTAATTTTCTTTTTCAATCTTGGTTTTGGTTTTATGTCAAAATGACCGCAACTCCCATGATGCAGTGCAACGCCTCAGTGAAACCAGCCCATTTATAGTTCCAGAGTCAACAATGTCACTTGTAAATAACAGCAGAATATTCTATAACCCTGCTCCCATATTCAAATATTCTAGAACCAAGAAGATAGCGATCATTTATAGGGACTATGTGTTCGGAAAGTAACCTCAGAAGTGTGTCAATATTTGTTTGTAATTGTTTAGTGATTGTTCTTTTTGCATGGCAGCATAAATATCTACCATGGGTTAACCCATCTAGAAATGTCTACTTATACCTGGCAATTCTTGGTCTTGAGGATAGCTATATTAAACATACATAGTAAAAAGTCAAGATGGTAGTTCCTCTCAGTATTCAGTGAACAGGTGTGACACTGAATCCATCCTCTAACACACTCATTCGGTTTCCTGGTCATGTCCTTGGTCAGCATGAATAATGAGCTCTTCCCATCGGCCTGGGCTACCTTTGTGGTTATAAACATGAAGTGTGTGGGAGCCTGCTCTGAGTGACAGTGGCCATTGAACAGACACAGTGAGACAGGCCTGAATATAATCATGACACACTCCATGTTTTCGCTCTCCTTGTCTCGCTGTCTCTATTTCATTCTCTCTCTCTTTCTCACTCACTCTGTCATTCTCTTTCTGTTTCTTTTTTGTCTCGCACACACACACCTCTCTCTCTCTCTCTCTCTCTCTCTCTCTCTCTCTCTCTCTCTCTCTCTCTCTCTCTCTCTCTCTCTCTCTCTCTCTCTCTCTCTCTCTCTCTCTCTCCTTTGCTTTTTTTCTCTTTTGTTCTTTCCCTTTCCAGATCCCAATCTGCTGTTCTTCCTCCAAGTCAAATCTTCGTGCCGTCTCTTCTCCAAGTCAACATGCTCCTTCTGAATCACCGGTGACTCAATATCCATACACCTACGACACTCACCCACAGGGCTCCAACATCTGCACAGCCTACATCGAAACCTGGCCCCTCCGACATGTGAACCACCAGGGGGAGGAGGAGAGGAGAAGTAGGCCACAGTTAAGCCCGCAGCAGCTCCTGTAACCAAACCAAGATCCACTGTTTTTTCCACACAAGATGCTGTCTCGACAAAAAAGCATCAATGTTGCACGAGCAGCGAGGAAACACGGGCCTTGTTCTTCTTCTAGGTAACAGTGTGGAAATGTTCCCAGCTAAATACTAAATGTGTCAACCTTTACAAGCACACTGTTGTGAAGATGAGCCATCTTTTGTCTTTCCTTGCATTTAGGAACACGGTTTTAAAATGCAGCTCAAACATGCAACCTTTTCTACTGCATGTGGAAATGTCTTAAGGCGCATAATGCCATTCTGGCGTATTATTTTTTAAGTTAAGTATATATGCATCTTTTCATGCTAAATGTACATATGAAAAAGAAGGTCTTGAAAGGCCATACATTTACTTTAACTCACATTTATGTATCCAGAGTGGTGATTCATGTTCTTTACTGAAGGTCTTGGATAAGCAGATAATATTCTCCTTCATCATAATTATAACCACGTAACATGTTTTCAGCAAAGCCTTAACCTAAATATTCATAAATATTCTTAATGCAGGGAAATTCTCATGTTGCTAATGTCAGAAAGGAAGTGTTGTTATGTCTGGAAACTCAGCATTCTCCTGTGTCTCTGGCTACAGATGCTAATGAGAAGCTCATCTCAGACAGGGTCACCGACGCTAAAAGCCATTTACCCACATCAATCACTCTTCCTGGCAGCTGGCTGGCATGTTGTCACTGTTAAACATTATGTTTTAAATTGCAGTCAGTTTAAGGCCTCATCCAATGCTAGGATTCAAACTATTCTCAGAAATGGGAGAAATCTATGGAGAACCGTCATTGAAGGCTGCTGAAGTCTCAACACGAGGAGCGAAGCACATGCAGAAGTCTCCAGTCTTCATTGAGATTGGTGTCTGTGTCTTGTTTGTCCCTGAGAGTAGTTATCAGTGAGGCTTGGCACCAAGGTCATAGTTCCTCTTGGGGACTTCACACAGTGCTACATATGTATGACACAAGGCCTCAAACTGGACAGCAAGGAGACAGTTGGACCTTACAGAACATGATTAGTTACGACATTGTCTCCTTTAAAGGCTAAGAAGACATGTCATATTTGATGTTGCAACTTGACTACCTCATGGTGTGCCCTAGAGGGAAAGTATTTGATGGAAACTAACTATATCTGTACTTGTTTTGCATTGAATTGTGTACTAGTTACTCTATCTAACCTTCCTGCTTCACCCATTAGAACCACAACACTGAGATGGAATGGTTAATGATCTGAGCTTGCACTAATAAAACATCTTGGTCAATGTTTATTGATAAGTCTCTATTTTTCCTTGGTCATTGATTCTTTGCCGCTGTATAATACCTAGAGGAGAGCCAACATGGCGTCTATTTCCCAGAACAGAACTGGAAACCCAGCAGCTGGCAGTTCAGTCAAAGAAGAAAAAAGATAAAACAACATCCTCATTTATCATTTTCAGACGTTTTCCACAAGCCGTTTTGCTTTTTCTGCAACTCCTGGTAGAATTACATGCAATGAAATATTTTAAGTATGGTGAATTTGCTTTCCAAAAACAATAAATTGTGTTTCTAATAAATGGGAACATGATAAATGTCAACACAAACACAAGTATTTAAGTTGATCCAACAATGTTTTAAGTATGGTTATTAAGCTCGGATCACTTGGAAACGTGCCAATTCTGACATTAGGCTATCTGTAAGAGAAACACATCTGACACGTTTCAGTAACTTTTAGTGTCAGTGAAATGGTTCAGTGAATAATGTTGAATGGGCACTGCATCCAATTGTATGTGACCAGAGGAATGGAGAACAGCAACACATTTGTGTAAAGTCTTGGCCAAGTCCCAGCTCCCTTGTGATCTGTCTCTCCCCCGTCCAAAAGTACACATAACCGCAGAGAGGAGGCCAGCGTAGGACAAACTTTACAAAGCTCTGTGCCTGCAGGCTAATGGCTAAGCTAAACATACATGGCATGTTGCATTCGTTTCATATCAGGTTCTCTCCCTGGCTTACATTGTTGTGCTCACTTTAGTGGAGAGGAGAAAATGGACTGAAAACAGTTGCGTTCCAGTTTATATCATAACATCAAAAAAGTCTCCACAAAGCACACACTGTAGACATTAATTTAGCCTGTGGTAGATGTCTGACAGCACTGGAATCATGTTGGTTATAAGCGACCATCACCTGATGCTTCACAGAAAGTGACAACAGAATATTTCAAAAGCTATGAGTTTGCCTAACACACTTTAAAAAGCTGTGTTTCGCCTCAAAGCACCTAGTTCATAGTGACTCCAGAGGGCCCTGATCAGTTCTGGACAATGTTCCAGAAAAAGTTAGTTTTTCATGTGGAAAAATGTTGGGAAGCTGTTTCTGTGTTCAAATGTCTTATTATTTAATAATAATATGTTGAATCTAAGAAGCAAATCGTCTCCTCTGTGTGGGCTTGACTACAAGATCAACAATGTCTCCAAGCACAAGATGCGAATCCAATGCAGGGTCACCCTCAGGGACTTTTGATCCAACCATGAATGGCGGGAGTCGCAGCAAAGTCCAGTTCTCATGGGCATTCCCGCCCACACTTTTTTGTGCAGCAAAGTTCACAGGGACAAGTTGTGGTGCATTTGTTTGGTCTGTTCATTCATAAGGTAACTCTTTGATGCGTTTGTTCAGCTCTTCAAGAGTAAAGAATGTGCCACAGTGCCATTTCAAGGGGGACCATACCTTCAAAAAGGTCATGCAACACATGAGGTGAATAGTCAGACAAAACACCACAACATTTCAATTTTCCTGTCAGTACACACTCTTCACTCCACACACAAGTCAAACTAGCATTCTCCAGTACAGCCCGGATATGAAGTGTGTGTTCTGTGTTGTTCTGGGTGGGAAAGTCCCTGTTCTCCTGTTTGAAAGTTCACCGCTCACCTAGACAAAATCTGCATATGTGTGAACCAAAGAAGCTCTCCGCAAATCCCTCCATAGAGTGGGCCCCGAGATTGTGTGCAACAACACTAGACACTGTGCCTTTGACTCTTGTGTCCAATGCTGGAACAAACAATCCGTTCCCCCTCTAAGAACCATACGATCTTTGAACAGTGGCTCCAACACAGCATTGTAACCGCATCTCTTCCCGTCCCCAGCCTTGCACAGAAATGCAGATTGTGTCTCGTACAGAACCCCACAACGAGTGCACGTCAGCTAACAACTCAAAACACAGCTGCGATTTGTTGATTTCTCCCTGGATGTGAAGACAGGATTGCCTATCTCAAATCCATTCGCATAGAAAATGAGAGCAACGCTAAGGTCAACTTCTGGAGACAGCTCGTTGGTTTTTGTGAAAGTGCCATCGTGAAATGTCTCATGCAGAGTAGGACTGATCGGAGCTTCTCCCTAGCGCAAGATCAAGTTACATCTGTCCTGCTCAAAACCTGAAGTATTGACTTGAGAATGAGGACATCCTGAAAGCTGTTCTTTTCCCTACTGAGAACATCCTCAATGGGTCTAATCACAAAAAAGTGCTCTTTTAAAACACCCTCTTCTTTTGAAGCCAGAGGAAAGACGACTGTCACGACCGAGGGCAGAGCTAAATGGGGTTAGCACCGGAAAGGTCCCTTACCATTTCTGACAAAATGGCCTCTTCAATTTCACAATTGTACTAAATGGCCTCTTCAATTTCACAATTGAACTAAAATGTCTATAATGAAAGTGGCTGGGGCTAAAAGAAACTAAAATGCAACTTATCTAAAACTTTGTCAATGGATTCAATGAGCTGTCTGGTTTCAACATTAAGTGAGCCAAACGTTTTTCAATCAACTCTGGCAATTCATCATCTCGTCCAATGTAATCAATATCACTCTGCTCATCCTGCTGATTAACTTGATCGGTGCCATCATTTGTATTTGAAAGGTTTACATACCTCTTAAACAACTGTTTCTTAAAGTCATGCAATGAGTGGGAAGCATTCTTGAGATTTCTGTGGAAAACAAAGGCTCCATAGATGTTAGTTTAACATTTTTTGAAAACACAGGTGACATTTTGACAAAGATGTACAAAAAATCTGTTTTAGTGGAGCTTGTGCCTATACTGCAGCACTAGCAACAGAGTATTTCAGAAGATTTTTCTGTTTCTAGTCAAGTGTTTTCTTGACAGATGTGACCTGAAGCTATCCCTGTTCATAATGAACAAATACAATCCAGGGTAGGACATGACAGAGACTGCCCACCGTGGCTGATGCAACCTAGCGTGGTTCAACAACTCTGCTTTAGTAGAAACAAATGTAGATCCTTACTTTGTAGAGCACTGACTTCAGTCGGTACAGGTTTGTGCCAGACCCATTAGAACATGTCTAGGCATGCGAAGTGCGCGGGGAAAACACAAATGAAAATGTAGCGACCTGAGAAAGACACGAGCTCTGGGTTTGGGGTCAGCCTGTTAATCTTCTGCTCTCTGCCAACCACAGGAATTCATGGTATGTTGGTCTTGTACGTGCTTGTGGTGGAGTGGCATTGCTTAGTGTCAACTATATTTCAAAAGCTATGAGTATGCCTGTCGACTGTCCAAATTATTTTTAGCTACAGGAACTTGGATTTACTCCTTTATTGATGAACCCAAGATTTTCTGTTCTTATTCGTCATGATGGTATGCTAGAACAAAAGGTGTCACCAGAAAATAACAATGACAAGAAAAGTAATAATATCATAGAACTAGATTTTTTATTTCACAACTATAAATATCCATAGATATACATTTAAGTAATAGCTAAAGGTCCTCAGATGAAAAAATAAAAAGAAGTATACATTTGTTTTAACAAGTGCAAATGTTAAGAAATGTGAAGTTACTGGATGCCTTAACATGCAGTGGGCCGCCTATCAGCAGGCGGTAATACCACACGGCAGAGGTCCATCTCTAACACTCCGTATTCATGTCTTCCAACGGAACAACCATTCAGCAGTGAGCCACATTCGTGATCTCCCTCCTCCTGTCTGACCCCAGGATTAGTGACCAGTGCATAAGATGTGCCAACTGACACTGTCCAGGGGATTTGGCAGCAATTTATATTACACGATGTTCTTTGTCAGGGTAGCGAACAAACTGCCGCGATTTCAACTGTGCCAGTGTAAGCATTGAGCAGCTTGCAAAAGCTTGATGAATCCCATGAAGGTCCACCGCCTTCTAAACCCCGAGTGATTGACTGCCACTCCTGAGCTACATCAAAGCCGAGTCGTGGGCATGCTGGAACCTCTTCAAATGGCAATGAGCAGAAAGAACCGTATGCTATATATAACGTCCTGTGTTGGGCTTCTGGTGGTTTGAATGTGTGAAACAGCCCATTTGCAAGCGTTTTTTTTTTTTTTGCTTCCAGACCTAGGCCAAGACACGTCTCCGAAACAGCTGCGGTTTTACACCTCCCCACTCCCTCCTCCTGTGGGAGGGAACATGGTCTTGTAAACGGCGGCTTCCGAAAGGAAAACTTCAATCTGAAATTGACCGTTCCCGGAGTGGCCAGCGGCCGCACCGGGTCTCATGCCAGAGTTTTGATCCTTCCTTTCCAACACTTCAAGAGAACATACCATAAGAGAGTTGCCTCTTTCAAAGTAAACAATGAAAGAGATAGAGAGCCTTCAAAAGGAGAGAACATAACATAAAAGATCAACACAAACACCAAATCGGCCCGCCCGCCAGCCAGCCAGCACAAACAAACAAACCTCGTATTCTATCTCAGGGAAGTCGGACGAGGCAAATTAGGAGGCAGCGTCCCACCTTGGCGTTGACATAGTTGACTTAGCTGTCGCGCTGAACGCCTCAGTCACTCAGTCACTCAGACCCTCATCACCACCCCGCTCGCGCACAAACCCTCAAAGCGCTTCTCCCCCCCCCCCCAGGAGGTCAACCCATTCTCATCTCACGGCTTTAAAGTACACATGCTCAGCTCTCATTCATCTTTCCCTGGAGACGTCCGTGCTGTCTCTGGCGGTTCGTCGCCGTGCAACAGCGGCCAGTTTTTGGTCACGGAGACCGAGCCTGGGCAGGACGAGTATCCTTCACACGCGGCTCTGACTTTGGACATGATTGATCGTGCGTCTGTTACTTGACAGCCAATATTCTGGAGGTCTGTACGGTGGGATAGCGCAGTGCCCCTCGTTGCATGTAGCTCCGTGATCGAGGCTGTTCGAGGCAGAGGAACTGAAGGGGAAGGACCAAAGAGCTCTTTCACCTTCACAAAGTCGAGTCGTTTGATGCAAATGGATGCGTGCTGCTGAATACTCAGCGTTGTGTGACTGTGGGGGTCTATCGTCCTGGCAGGCCAATACTGATTTACAGTAATACACGTCTATAGTAAGGATGCATATATACATGGGTAAGGGTTGGGGTTGTGAACATCCAGTCTGACCTGTGAAACAATGTCTGTTCTTCCTGGACCGGGTCAATGGTAAAGTTAAAGCTCATGCTAAATGTTCAACTGTGATGGTGATGGAGCAACATCAAAGACCACGGATGCAGTTTGTTGATGAAGTGACGCCAAGCAAGTCCCGCATACACACTTATATTGAGACAAATCACCGCAGCTGTCTACATTTCATCTTCAGCCAAAACATGTAGTGGGTACGTGCAACAAGATATTTGTTCTAATCATGGCTTCAAATGTCATAAATAATCACCTGAGGGTTTTACCTGATTGTGTCGTCCATCTCCCCTGTGTCCACTTCCCCCCCCTGCACAGTAGGGGGCAGTAAAGGAGAGGCGTTTGGCGTTGTCTTGCTGCTCATCCTCCATTCCTTCTTTCAACTATTGCATCCAAGAAGCTGTGGGTGGCAAATCCTTGGCTCAGTGTTCCTACTCTTTATTTTGCTCACCTCTGTCCATCACTTATCTTTCTCTCCATCCACATTCTCTCTAAAGCCGGTCTCTCTCCATCTCTCATCTTTCACTTTCTCTCTCCATCACATCTGCTCTCTGTCTCTCTCTGGTCTCTCTCTCTTCCATCTGTCCATGTCTCATTTCTCTCTTTCTCTCCTCCATAGCTCCTCTCTCTGTATCTCTCTCCATCTCCATCCCTCCCATCTCTCTCTCTCTCTCTCTCTCTCTCTCTCTCTCTCTCTCTCTCTCTCTCTCTCTCTCTCTCTCTCTCTCTCTCTCTCCTCTCGGCAGTGCTCCTCTCTCTCATCTCTCTTCTCCCACTCATCTCTATGCTTTCTTTCCATCTCCATCGCCCCTCTCTCCATCTCTCATCTCTCTGCTTTCTCTCCATCGCCCCTCTCATCTCTTTCTCTCTCTCTCTCACTCTCTCTCTCTCTCTCTCTCTCTCTCTCTCTCTCTCTCTCTCTCTCTCTCTCTCTCTCGTTTCACTCTCCACCCCTCCTCTATCTCTTTTCCCTCCTCTCACTCTCCATCTTTCCTCTCTCACTCCTGCCCTCCCCTCACTCAGTCTGCCTCTCCGTCTCCCGCACGGTTGTTCTATTGTTCCACAAAGCCCAGAGCGAGCTGGAAGAAGACAAATTGTTATTAAGCCAGAGAAAGACGGCGTTCACAGTTCCAGGAAGGACGGATCTCTTTCAACACACGCACACACCTTGTTCTCTCGCACACACTGATTCGCTTACGCAGACTCTAGGCACACACTCATTCTCTAACGACGACTCCTCAGTACATTCGAGTATGAAACCTGGGGCCACATGCAGGCTCATTGTGAATATTGTGAGGGTTATTAAAGGTGTGTGTGTGTGCGCGCGTGTGCAATAGACGTGGGATTGAGTTAGGTTTACTGTCGTTTACCTGCAATATCTAGCAGTATCAGTATAAAGCACACTATTTCATGAAGCAAATGAAACTAGAATGACCAATTATGACCACAAACAGTAACAGGTATGTCACTTTAAATGCCAACTTTTGACAAACGGGACATTTGGAAGAGGGACAGAGACATTTCACATTTATAAAATCATTTGTCACATTCTATACACACCAAAACATAGACTTGAATACTGTCACTGTCTGTTTGTCTTCAGAGGGACCAGAGTGCCTTGGGCCTTAGAACAGTATGCTTAAAACTATCACCAACGTAACAGTCCAAAACAGGAGACAGTACCTCATACAGACCAGTTACACTGTCACAGTGCAGGGAAGACCTCCTACTGTACAGAATTGTTTTGATTGGAGGCCCAGGCCCAGGCCCTGAGCTAGTCTGCTGCCTTCCCTTTACCAGTTGACTTTTCCCATCGTCACGGGGAGGAGACTGCTGCAAAATGCCATTCCTCCGGAGGAAAATGTTCAGCGAACTCGCCTGACCTTCCACCAAGGAAGCGAGGCTGTTCTTTACAGAAGGCTCCAGAAGAAAGTTTCACAACTGGCCAGAAGGAATATAAAAAAAACAAGCCAAATCATGATGTGGAAAAAATGCCTCACGGATCAAGGCTGTCTCGCAGACACCGGCCTGCAGGTGACCCTGGCATTTGCTGCAATTTGTCTGTTTGGTCCCTTGACAGAAGAGCCAGTTCAGACAGGCTGACTTCAGAGGTCATCAGGTTGTATTTGAGTCCATTTTCCACGCAGCATTCATTAACTGACGACCGCTCAGGGTCTTGCGCCTTTTCTTTCGGAAAAGCTTAAGAGACATTAGGTAATGAATACCATTTCCTATTCTGTTGGGGGAGGTCAGTTCAGGTGCTCTCCAGAGCTCACCTTCTCTCTCTGCCTGATCTCTCTATTGGGTTCTGCAGCTAGTCTGCTGCTCAAGAGCTTCTGGGAGATGCACTCCAGTGTCATGTCTAACAAGAAGTTTAATCTACAAAGGGAGGAAACTTTATCCCACTCGAGGCTATTCAAAACTTGTCATTTGATCATTGAAAAGTTACAAAGTTTTCCTGGAAAACTTTACAAGTGGCAATGAAAATATGATGAAAGAATGTCTATCGTCAGTTCTCAAGATCTTCCCAGATCTTGCAGGCTTTTATGCGTGTATGGCCAGCACTTGGTGTATGTGTAAGTAAAGTTAGGAAGGAAGGAAATACCTCAATAATTGACAGATTCCTTGACTTTACCAATCCAACAATAGTCTTAGTATTTCATGCTTTTCTAAGCATTTAGTCGCTTTGAAGAGAGTTGCTTTGTGTGGTATGGTATGAAAGGTATCAGTGAACACTGTGCAAGGTGGCAAGTTAAGGACGGGGGCGGGCGGGCGGGTTCAATACTTGTCATGTTCCAACTGACACGTCTTAAAAAACAAATAACACAATCCTAATCGAAAACCTTTCGGAACATGCCACAGGAACGGCCTAGCGAGTCTCCAGGGGCCCCTCCCTCTGAGCTGAAGAAGCTGGGTCAGCATTGCGGTACCTGACAGTGGGGTCACTCTAAGTCATGTCAGGAAGGCAGCAGTAATACATAACGCGCGTCTCAATGGACACCACTGCATCAAAGTTCCACCGCACCAGCAATTAGATTAAAGCTGTATATTACTGGGCTGGGAAGAACAGGGAGAAATCGATACCTTCAAAGACTCCCCAAGCCTGAAACAACAACCACTGTCATTTCAAGGCTCGTGTCATGATGCCTGATGCAGTTGTTTGCGGTTTTAGAGGCTGCACCACTGCAGTTATTATTCGATAAGCAAATGCAGCAGAAATACTGGGAATTGTGGGGGAAACAACATCCTTTATCTCTCCAGTGTTTGGAGAGGATATGTGTCGGGGCTTGACAGTTGACATGTAATTGAATGAAAGACCACTGTTAAGGAGACTGGTTTCATGCATGTCTTGTAGTGTGTAGAAAAGCAACATTAATTGCATGGGACAAACTATCATTGATTGAAGAGCACAGTGTACTGGTCTATCCTTGTACACCTGGGGATGAATAAACTTGCAAATGAAGGGTTTTATACTGAATGAACATGTTATTACATCTCATAGAGTGATACAAGTGGACCAATTGCTCTCCTTTTCTATACATACTGATGGGGTAGTCTCTGAAGAGCATGGCCCACAATAGCCTTTTGTCAAACATGGAGATTAATCTAAAAAATTGCCATTCCTTCCGGGCCCAGTGCCAACTGAGAAGCTTAGACACATCTGGAGAACAGTGCCAGTTAAATGATGTCTTTGCCTTTCTCTTCAATTATCCTGATGAAGGCCGAGCAGTTAGTGTGTGCTCCGACTGAGAGCCTTGTTAAATATATTCAACAGAGGGCGGCAGGTGTTCAAGGAGTGGCGCTACAGCTAAAGCTAAAGCTAGCCAGGCAAAACAGGGAAAAAAACGAACGCACGATAAGGTCTCGGGGATCGAGGAAGGATAAGAGCTCTGTAATGAGAATGCCGAGTGGAGGAGGAGGGAGAATTAAATGAGACCCAGGTGGAGGACGGGGAGGAGGGAGAAGGACACGGGGAGAAGTGCCGCCACGCTACGGGAGATGAGGATACCTCCTCGGGCAAGGTCGAGTCATGGAACGTTCGCCTTTGAGTTTGACGACACTCGGTGGGGAAGAGGCTAACACGTGGCTGGATGGCGGTCAGAGTCCTTCCCCGTCTGACAGCAGACCGCGCGAGGTCCTCCCTTCCGACTCTGTGCCATGAACGACGCCGCGTGTCGGGGTCCGCGGAACAGCGCTGAGCAAAGGGCTCGGACGGCGGAGCTGCAGACGGCCTCCAGAAAAGGGGAGTTCCTGGGAAGCGGACCTGCAGGAGTCTGAGAGGCAGAGGCGGGTGGGGGGGGGGGGGGCAATGGAGGACCCACTGATGGAGGAAGAGTGGCCAGAGACACAAGGGACACTTTACTCTGGAAAACAAGGTGTGCTACTTCCTCAGGGGCTGAACTGATGGGCTCTGGAGTGGTGACACGTACAACATCAATACATCACTTTACCAGAGACAGAAGTCAGTTTTTCCTCTCCAGTGTGTGAAACTCATTATGTAGAGGGCCAGAGAGAGTCCCCGACCCAACTGGGAAGTATTCGAGTTGACAATAAAAGATACGTGTTATTGCTAGATTCGGAAAACAAATTCACGTTTAGGAAGTGGTGAAAATTGCCCATCCCTCTCTCGATCCATCCCAGCTCCTTGTGACAAGATGTTCAACAAACAAACTGACAAACGCGTCGGGTATTTCGTCGGGAACCGTCGTAGCCTCACCTGCAGCCCCGGCCTCCACCACCCCGGCCTCTACCACCCCGGCCTCTACCACAGACATGGATACGGGTCATTTGCAACAACAGAGGAGGAAACAGGAGAGAGAGTGCTTTCTCCCTCCCTCAGGATCTGCCAAGCAGCGGCGCTCTCCATCATCTGTGCCAGAGGCTGGGGGTTGACACAGATGGCAAGGCCATGCTACCATTATGCCCCCGCCAAGCCCCGCACCTGGCACGGGCTGGGCAGCACCAGGGCCCAGGCTTTTTGTTCTGTCTGGAACCCACACCACTGTGGATAGGCCTCAGATGAGACACCAGACACCTTCAGTTTTGTATCCCGTAAAGTCAATTACTTTTTATGCAATGAATCAACCGCGTACAAGGACACGCTTCTTGCAGTGGAGAGTGACACGAAAACCAGACAGGCCTTCTTAGTTGAGACAAAATCGATGAAAGGATAAAAAATAAAAAAAAACCTTGTGTAAAATGTTGATGGCATAATAAAAGGGGGTGGGGAGAGCTCATGCACTTTCAAATCCGTCTTGATACAAGAGCGGATATCAACAAAGTGGGTCAGGGGATTAATACAAGCTCTGAGAAAGGCTTGGTGTAAAATGATTCATAAAATTACATAGAGCCTATCCAAACCCCACTTACTTAAAGTTTCAACAGTTAGTAAAAATACAAACGAAACACAGATGAATGTGACCATTGACAGTGTTCAACTGTGTTGAAGTTTGTCTCTTCAAAATTCCACCATCCACAAGGAGTCACTGGCCTACTCTACAGTTACCACATCTTAGCAACATCTCTACAGTTTTATCATATCCTCCATTGAGAAGCCACATCCTATTGAGTGCTGTACACTTTACAGACCGGTGCAGTCCCTTCTCATCTCCTGGAAATGCAGTGGTCATGTGGTCAGCTTGCGAAACGAGTGGTCACAAGAATATACGTGAGATGGACTGTGGTGGTCAACTTGCCAGGCAGGTCTTTCAAAACCCGGCCTGTCTGTCTGATGCAGCTGCTATCAATAATACAGCAGCTGCAGACACCCACATTGCATTTTAGATGGACAACATGGGACTGTCAAGTCAGTGAAGTCATGATCGTCATTAACCCTGTTATGTGTTCTGTGTAAATGCTAGCTGGACTGAAAAACGTTAGGTTTGTGGTGGGTGGAGTGCCGGCTGTTGAGATCACAGAGGAGTAGGCGAGATGCAAAGGAAGTCTAATCAGTTGTCGTTGTGGAACAAATGCAAAACAAACCTTCAAGCCTTTGCTTTCATATTCGCACAATAGAATGCAGTTGTTCATGTACATGGTATTGCTTCTGAGAGGGGTGGATTTCCAACAGCCAGATACCCATCCTCTACCTGAACCTGGGTCGTGTGAATGAATACGAGGGGTTTGTCTCGATGAGGTACAGCGTGCAAGCAACTGAAAATCAATAGGCCATGCAGGTGGCTGTATGAAGCGTTTGCAAAAACATCACTCGCGTGAAATATCGCCGCACTTCTAACTCTCTCCGCATCGAACACGAGAACGCAGAAGCCCGAGGGTGGCTCTGAGTCTCCTGTCCCCCTCCCCCGTCTAGAGAGGACCTGCTCCCGCCGTCGCCCCTGTCATCTGGGATGCTCCCTGTTAAACAGCGCCCGTAAATGGTCCCCAAGTCACCGTTTAAGGAGATGGGAGGGGGGAGGAGGGAGCGGGAGGGAGGAGCCAGTTCATCTCTGTTGCCCTCTCCAATGCCCTTTAGACAAACCTGCTCAGCACGCAGTTTCACGGATGACTGCGTTCCATATTCCAGAGAGGTGAGCAGTGTGATTACACTGTTGATTACCTCTGCTGTTCAGTGTGATTGGTTTAATGTTGAATAAATATAGTGAACTGACGGGCTGAATTACAAATATGCCCTGTCCTTCCTTGCGTGGCTAGATCAACAATACACGGCTTATGATAGGTGGGAAACGAGGGATTAGCAAAACTGATCTCAAACTAATAATCCTGACAAACCGCTCCACAACCCGGGCGCTTTGTGTTCTACAAGGTCAGTCGTAAATCCCAAAGTGAAATTTACTCTGCGTGCCACAAGTTCGACTTCTAACGATGAGTTAGAGCATGTAATGGAATTCAAAAACCTGGCACGGGCGAGGATTTACTCGATAGCGATCTTCTGTCTTTTAAGTCCCGCAGTAATTTCAAACCCAATTGATCTGCGATGCCTAAACGGCCACGCTTGTAATCCCAGCTGGATCAGATGCATGACCTCATTGAGACGATGTTTCAGTTCGACTCAGAGTGGAAGCAGATGAACAACTTTGTGTCTCTCCTGAGGCCTTCTGGATGCTAAAAGGCCTGTTCCCCCCCTCTCAGACTTGCCCTGGCAGTGACAGGGTATCACGCACCAGGGCACCTCAGAGACACACAGCATCAGATAGCACAGACTCCGGTCAGCCAAGTCTAAACAACTTGTCACAAGGTGATATTTACTCCTTTCCTAAGACATTATTCACACCCAACAATGCCCTTGGTAGGCAGAGAGAAGGGTTCGGTTCCCAGAAATGAGTGGCCTCGTTCGCCCCAGATGCATGGAGAGAGTTAGGGGAGGGAGAGAGTGGCATACATGTGGTAGAGAGCGTGTACGCGCGTGTGTTTGTGACGTTTGCGGTTCTGCATAACCACACCACAAGCTCGTAACCACAACCACTTGACCTTCGTCGGTTTAAACTACGAAAACAGTTGCTTTGTCACAAACTCAAGTCAAACAGCCGAACAGCCTTGGAAGGCAGACAATACCCACAACCAACCGAACCTTCATGAACACAGCACTCCACGATGAATACATCAGCCTCCCCTACCAGGTTCTTTATGTTGTTTTCGAACCAGTTCGTGAGAAAACCTTCCCTTCGACAACCCAGACACTGACCCCTTTGTCACACGCGTGCTCACACACACCTGGCGCACGTTAGACTCGCTCACATCCATTTCAGCTCTCAGCAAAAATGTCACTCTGTCACAATAATTGTTTCTTCCCGGTTCCAAGAACGTCAACATTGGGCCTCAAATGGAACCCAGTGACCAGACAAGGTTCCTAAAAATGGGAATGGTCTATTTGCCCAACCTCCTCTTATAGAACATACAACCATACACTCTATGTAGACTCGATCGGTCTGTAATGATCCCACTCATTTCATTTTTATAAAGTTGACCAAAGTTGACCAAGGGGTGTGAAAATAGTTCAAGGGAAAACATTTAATGGAATATGCCCTTGGAATACCCAGAGGTTATTTCATGAAGGACTTATTCAATGAAGCTTGATGCCGGGGGCCAAGCGGTCAGAGCCTGGGGCAGAGCGGTCAGATCACTGAGAACCACTAGAGCATTCACATCAACCAGCTGAAAAAAGGTTCTTTATCACCATAAACCACCACTAAATACAGAGATGTGTTTTAATCCTTTGGGTTTGATAACAGCAAGATCAAAACATGTTTCATGGTAAAGACAAACAAACAAGCGTTTTGTATTGCTACTATAAATATGAATTCAGAGCCTTAAGCCGTCCAGAAATGCTGAGGAACATACTACATAATAAACGCATATCCTGCAGATAAATTGAGCTGGTGCACTGGTGCCTGTTGCTCGCTGTACATTCCCATCACACATGGAGTGCTCTGACTGAGGTATGCATGCCCTGCATAACAAGCTATGTGAAACCCACTCCTTCAGCAGGGACTGTTTCTGCTATTGAAAACCCATACATCTACCTGCTATCCCTGTCAGGCAGATTCACTCAACGAATAAGTCAACCGAGTGTGTTTGTTCAGTGATATTTACATTCTGCGGGGCAAAACTTCTATTTGAGTGTGATATAAGAACATGTACGTGGGTGTGTGTGAGTGTGTAGGGTATGTGCGTGCATCAGCCTTTGGTGTGCACATGAGCCAGTCTTTGGTGTGGCTATGTGTGTAAATGTGTGTTTGAGTGTGTGTGTATGTGTGTGTGTGTGACAGCAGTTCAGTGCTGAGACAGAGACAGTCTCCCAGCTGACCATCCATCCTGCAGGTGTAAATCATCCCAGCTCCTCCCCTGCAGACTGCCTTTATATAGAGCCTCATTAGTCTACCCACACAAGGATCCCTTACACACACACACTTACACACATGCACGTACCAGAGACTGGCTCATGTACACACCAAAGGATGGCACACACACACCTTACACACACACACATGCACTCACACACCAGAGACTGGGTCACACACACACACACACACACACACATCAGAGGCAGGCTCAGATCACTGGAGTGGAATTACCCGGCAGCAAGACACACGCTGAAGTGCACGCACTCATGCACACACACACACGCACACGCGCACACACGCACACACACACACAAACACACGCACACGCAGTTCACAATAGCATAAACATGAAGTCACTGAGGTCAAGCCACAAACCAAAGTTGACTTCACATTCCTGCTGTACGATAGAAAAAGCTCTCAGAAAGTACCAGACCATAGAAAGCTCTCAGGAAAACAAAATCCAATACAGGATGCCCCTATCTCCTGCATATGTAATAGACTCCATTAAAGAAGTCGTAAAACAGGTGGGTGGTGTGTGTGTGTGTGTGTGTGTGTGTGTGCGTGTGTGGGTGTGGGTGTGTGTACACCGGGAGATGCAGCACATTACATCGTCTGGAGATAATGATATTCAACATTCTCTCAACTCTCCTGTCCTTGTTTCAGCATGCAGGTTAGGTTGACAAACACAAAATAATAACATAGAGGAAGGCAGAGTTGCTGGAAATTGTCCAAATGCAATGCAGACAAAATGGGTGTACAGTGTGTGCCTGTATGCGCGTGTTCATTTTTATTGTTTGTGTTTGAGTGTTTATGTGTGCGGGGAGTGTATTCTACAGTTTGTGTGAGTATGTGTGCGTACAGTATATTTATTCATATTAATGTGTGTGTGTGTACACTCATTCTGTTCTCTGCCCAGAGCCTCCACTCATCTCAGGAAATATCCATCCCGCCAGCTCAGCTCCTCGCCAATCACCCTGCGTCGTCTTCCAGAGACGAGACAGAGCGAGTCACAACAAGAGGAGCCCTTTCTTTCTTTTTCTCCTCCTTCTGTTCTCTCTCCCTCCATTTCCCCTCTCTCTCTCTCCCCCCCCCTCTTCCCCTGTCTCTCTCCTCCTCTCTCTCCTCCTTCTCTCCCCTTCTGCCTCTCTCGCGGTCTGTCTGTGTCACTCTGTCTCTCTCCCTCCCTCCTCCTCTCTATCTCTGTCTCTCTCCTCCACTCTCTCTGTCTCTTTCTCTCCTCCACTATCGGTCCCTCAGGTGTGACTGCCCTGCCTGGCTGTCTGACCGCAGGCCCCCCTCTGCCACTGTCGCCCCAGGCCCAAACACTGCTCGATGAGCTGGGCTACTCCCAGGCGGACGCTACTGTACTCCATCATGGGTGCGGAGGTATCGTCTGGATATGCAGCAGACGCCCTCACCGTGTGTTCCCCCCACCGGACGGCCCAGGTTTGACGGAGAGCTTATCGAGTCTCGTTTGGTTTGTTTAGATGGAGCAACTCGGACCTTTTAGCTCCCCTTCAGTGTGTGCGTGTGTGTGTGTGTGTGTGTGTGTGAGAGAGAGAACGTATGTCTCTGAGCGCAACAGTGTAGGAGTTACACTACATTACTCTACGCAATTCAGTCAGGGGAAGGTATAGGGACACAGAGGAGGCCATCAGCCTGTCAGCACCCAGCTTTGAACCGGGGCATTTTCAAAATCACTGGAGGGTAATTTATGGAGGCCATTTTGTGTGGGTGGACAGCAACAATGTGCACGGTGGAATGGCCACTAAACACGGCGATGACAGTTAGTTTACCCCTCACTCAACGAGTCTGGGCCGTCTCAGACGAGCACAGCAAGCGATCGCATGGCGAGATGGCGTCGAACATCCTCGATCCGTCCTCGGCGGTCTGACTTTGACTCTGCTCTCTGTGGCCCCTGCCTGCTGCATTGTTTAATATTTCCAGCGCACTGCTGCTCATTGCACACAAATCCTCTTTAATTGCAGGATTCATAAGGCTGCCTGAGTACAAGCGTGAATAGATTAACGGAAGGTTGTGGAGACCTGGAGAAACAAACCGTGTTTATTGGGTCCCGGGGATATAGACTTTCTCCAAGGTCGTGGAAGTGTAGGACTACAACGGGCTGCATGCATCCTAACTATCTTTCTATAGAGAGTACCACCGGTGTATGTTCAGTATACAGAGACAAAACAACTTTATACTTTATATTTTCAATACTTTATATTTTCGCTTTGTACAGGTCTGCAGGGGTGTTTGAGTCAGAGCAGCTTAAATATGTAGTGAAAATGGCTGGTGAGAGACTTGGACAACTGGTTGAAACTCGACGAGGATCGAAACACAGCTGGACTGACAATGTGAAGAAGTTTTCCCAGATATGTTGTAAAAACAGAACAATGGACTGTGTAAGGGTATCTTCCGGACTAAGCTATGACTGAATAACAGTCATTGAACCATCTTTGATTCAGACAAACACCATCAGGTCCGGTTCATTGGGTGTGTCCTGCCCACCTTCGTTCATCCACCTTGGAATCAAGATCAAAACGCCTGTACGATTTGAACTGGGAAGATTGAGCCCTAAGATCCCTGATAATATTGGATAGACACTTTGAGCATGGGCCAAAAACAGCAAGTCACGCGTTTAAAATAGTGACGGTCGGTGCAAGGATGGAGTCTCCTCCACAGGGACAAGTTAACTGAAGATGGAAGTATTGAAATCTTTTGGCATTTGGCCTGAACATGCTCCTCTGAGCTGTAGCAGTGTATCCTGCTTGTGGGCAACAGCTATTTAAGAGTCTATTCGTGTGTTAGAGAAGGAATGGAAAAAGCCTTTCTGTGTCCATGAATACCCAAGCAATCAATGCGTCAATTATTTAACGTCAAAGAGCAACAAGCTGTATATCCAGAGTCCTGCCGGTTCTTCTTCTGTTGTTTCCGCAGAATGACAACCAAAATGGAGCCACGAGACCAGAGAAGAAGAAATGAGGACCAGGTAGGAGATTTGTGTCCGTGTGAAGGGTCCTGAAAGATTAAACACAGAGTATGTCAATACAAACGAAGTTTCATCGCAAACAAGCGAACCTAAATCTGTTTAATTGCAGAATTCTAATGCAGCGACTACATTCCATCTGCTGAAGGCAGCCTAAATGACATGTTCACTTTTTCTTGCTTTACTGCTGAGCGCCTGGACACACTTCATAGAGTACTTATTTTTTATTAAAGCGACCAATGAAAAGCATGTTTCTATCGTGTCTCAGTTGGGTGTGCAGCAATTTCCCATGAGGCCTTGCAGCCTAACCTTACATCATTTCCACACAGGACTTGTTTAAGGGAGAACTTATGAACATTCAATTTCTGTGAGGGCTGATCCCTCGACATTAATAGATGAACAATATGTCAGATGCAATTTTGAGACATAGGAATTCCCATGTACAATGAAGCCACAGCAATGATAACATGGTTTTGTACCCCTGGCGTAAGGTCAATCCTCTTCACCAAGAAGCAGTATGTCATCATTAAATCTATCCGGGATATTGCACAGCACAATCTACTATTTATAGCAACTCAGTACACTGAATGTTCAGTTTGTCCATTCACCTTGGTCTAAACCTTTGCAAGGTTAATGGAGATTTACATGTGTTCAGACACACACTGTTCTCTTTGCGTGTATTTTAATATCCACTTTACTGGAGACAGATGAAATGTTTTTTAATGCCTTCGGTATCATTTGACCATGGAAACATGCTCATGTGTACAGGGAATCTTTGCATTGAGAAACATATTGTGCCTCAGTTCTTCATTCAAAATCCCATCACTGTGCATTAGCATGGAGCAGACTTATAACTGAATTATACATTACAAATTGTGAAGTGGTGCATCGCAATAACACAAATAATGTTATTATACCACATACACACACGTATATAACTGTTAAACAATATGGTGTAAAATTCCTATGAAAAAATAAACTATGGATTGTCAGGGGGGAAATAAGTCTGTGGAAAATAAAATAGTGTTCTTGGCAAGGTGTTGCAACGTTTATGAGGGTGGACAGAATGACCACTGGGCATAGTTGAGGAAACCTTTTCTGTTTAAAGCAGCATTCAAAGCTCACAAATGACAGTCAAAAACTGTGTTCAATTAGTACGCTAAAAAGTCACTGACTGAACACAAAATATATTTGCATACATTAACCGTTTAGATTAGCATAAAAGAGGTTACTTTTGTGTGATGCTGATTAAAGCTTTGTTCTGTTAGACATGTTCAGAATAACACATATCCCATTCCAGTATTTAAGAAAAAGCTTGGCTATTGTTGTGATACAATCACAACCGGTGAAAATATGACATTAAAGTAACTCTCCAAACTAGTTCATGAAGTTATTTGATATATTCTGCACCTTTCTCTTCCGTTGAGCAGAGATGAAGATATCCCTGGCGTAATGATCTGTCTTGATTAAAAACGGCTGATCTGTCGTCGGTGGGAGGGTGGGTGGGAGCGGCGCGTATTCCCACACACTAACTTACCGCACCGCTACACCGTGATGAACGAGGCAGAGTATGAAAAGCAAAATTGGTTTTGAAATCCAATTTTTTGCACAGCTCGACTCGACGTGTGCCGCGCGATTATCAGCGAACCAATTAAGATAGACACTCATCAGACCCAGAGGTCGTCCATCTGATCTCAGACATGGAGCTCACCATAAGTAATAAGACTGATACTTCATTTCGAACATCACGTTATATTGTCCAATTACTGGTCAATTGAAGACTTTATGGTTCGAAGAAATGATACACAAGACATACTGAGAGACAGTTTGAAGTGTTTTTTTAAGGGTAGTCGTTTAGCTGGACAGTTAGAAGACACTTCATCTGGCATGAAATGACTTCAAGTGTATCCTACTGACATGACATATTGCTTATGGATGTGCTGTTGAAAGCAGTTACCAAGCCGTGTCCTTGCTTTTTCATCTAACTACTGTTATTTGACCTCTACGGTGGTCTTTCAATCACTAAATATTGTAATGACATTAAACGACTACAAAGATATTTGACTGATTCTTTTTTTCTTTTCTTTTTTTCCCTTCTTAAAAATCCCCTCTGTTACGTAAACTGTCTCTAACCAGAACACACAGTAACCGAAAACCCTACTGTGTGTTCTGGTTAACTTCTGTAGTTTGGTAATCGAAGATCTTCGATTACCAAACTACAGAAGTTAAACATTTGACATCTTACAGAAAATATTTACTCCACGCTGAACCAACAAAGGCCTGAACACCAACACTTTGGTGGACCCGTGTGTCCATCAACATTAAGTGGAAATGTAATCCGTTTGGAGCACATGAATAACAGGCATGAGAACACCTGCCCTTGGGGACAGTCCTTTTTGCACGCTGGTGACAGTGAGCTGATGGGATCGTCTTCTTTGTTGACTTGACGTCTGTCAACTGCCAATCACATCTTCCAGGTTGTCTGTCCAAACAGGGGATGGTGGAAAAGGTGGACAGATGTTGCTTGTTGATATTCCTTGATTCTGTGAAACCCGAGGGCCAGAGCAAAGCTATAGACCTCCTTTCTCTGCCAGGTATTTTTTTCTTTCCTAAGCGTCAACACGTCGTAACAGCAGCTGCTACCGCCCAGTCAGCGCGCTCTGTCGGAGCGTCGTGGGAAACAGCCAACCCCATGCAGTCCGGCCGATCACAACCCGCTCTTTCCGATGCTTTAATCAATTTCAATAGGCAGCAATCACTTAGCAGGTGGATAAACAATAATTGCGCATAGTCTGTTTAGCCAACGTATTTTCCCTGTTGCGAGAGACTGTCGGCAGGGTATTGATCACAGACGGTGCGGACACCTAAACGCGGATTATTATTACTGCCTCGTGCTTCTCTCCTCATTATGTTCTGGCATCATTTGGGAAACCCCATCGATTAGCACGGATGAAAGGACTTTGCTCACAAACAGATTCTGCTCCAGGGAAGCCACCAGGACCAAACTCGCTCACGCACCGATGGCACAGTAGCTATAGAGAACGAGTTTGCCTGTAAGCTGTCCAAGCTATAGTTACCCAGCATTCTAACTCCCCCCACGGATGACCCGCATCTTCATTTTAGTCTCATAACATGTCATATTAACAGACGTGGCTGTCAGCGACACGCTGTACCATAATGCCAACAGAGAGAGAGCTTTGGTGTTGCACTGGACTTGCGATATCATCTGACATAAATCAGACTCCCAGAAAAAAACACAGGCTGCATTTCAAATAACATCTGATCCAGTTGAATAAGAAACATGTGCCAGCAGTCCATGACGTTCTCCATCAGATCAGACAAGATATTAGGCTGCATTACCCTAATGTGTGCAGCCAGGGCATGGCTGTAATGCCCTGGCAGGCTATTAAGACTGATTTTGATGTAATCCACCATGTCACAGATGCTTCTCAAAACCGCACACCAGCTGACCCAAATGTTCTAAAGGTACTAAAGTTAGATTGGAAAGTTTTTGGGCTCTCCATGTGCCCTGCCCTTCATGTATTCGGGTTGTAAGAGTATCAGGCTGTTTGGATGGCACTATGAATTGAACTTTAGATGGCTTTCCTGTCACTCCTGCACAATTTCCATCCAGGATGAACAGCAGTATAGCACTTCAGATACTGTTAGAAGAAAAACGTTGCTTTGAATGTGGGGAGCAGTCCTGGGGTGTATTTCCCAAATGTCAGTGAATGTCTAGACTAGTCCAGAAGATGTGCCAGGAACTAGGTGTGTTTTTGTAAAAAAACTCTGGAACAGCTTAGAGACACAAAGGGGGGTTGACAGCAAGGATAAAAAGAGCACGATGAGATATAAATAAGCCACTGCGGAATTAGCTCGAAAAATAAACGTTAAAATATGCCAATGAGAAACCAAGACTTCGATGAAATGTTTCTGAAAAACACATTGTTTTCGACAAGGCAGAAATGTCAATGACGAAGATAAAAAAAACGATGTCGGGATTTGAAAGTCTGCGGTGAACAAGCATACTAACTAAGCCGACTCCACACTATAAATGGATGGAGATCATTAGCATGCAGCGGCTGTGTGTATCTTCAGTATTTCACCGTTTTTGCAGAATTTTAAATCTGTGAGTATAACCAAGCAGTTGAGCCTCTC
This sequence comes from Osmerus eperlanus, assembly GCF_963692335.1. Lineage (NCBI taxonomy): Eukaryota > Metazoa > Chordata > Actinopteri > Osmeriformes > Osmeridae > Osmerus > Osmerus eperlanus. The sequence goes on along the minus strand of NC_085042.1, from coordinate 3,360,847 downwards.
TCCCTTGCCCCAGAAGGTGTCTAGTGGGATACGTGTGTCTGACACAGCTATCTGACTATTATTCACTTTCAGACAACCTTGGGCCCAGAGCGAGCCCTGCCTGAAAGAAACCATTACGGTGCCCAGTCCGCAGATATCTGTGTCTCCTCTCTGGGACCCTCATTGACATCCACTCTCTCTCTCTCTCTCTCTCTCTCTCTCTCTCTCTCTCTCTCTCTCTCTTTCTCTCTCTCTCTGAAGCCCTCAGATCTACTGGCACCACACAATATTGAGTTACAAAACATTGCCATTCAGCTCTCTCATTTCTGCTGAACAATCCGAGTCTTATGTAAGGTTTGGAAATTCCAGTATTTTTACCGTATTGCTCTTGGGTAAAACACAATATTATTTGTTTTTTTCTACTGTTTCCTTTTATGGGGGATCAATGTGATATGACCTCAGTGAAGTAATGAACACATCGTAAAGCATTTAGGAGAATGTGAGACTTTGATCCATAATGGCAAGTATTATGTAGTTCTTAGTATAGCTTAACCCTTGTGTTATCTTCGGGTCATTCTGACCCATCAGTCATTGTGACCCACCGTCGTATTGTGACAAATTTACCTCATACAAAAACAAAGTGAAGCATTTTCTTTTAACTGTCGGGCTGTCTCAGACCCCCCACATTGGAATGGTTAAAAGAAAATTATTTGTATTTGTTTTTGTATTGGGTAAAATTGGGTAAACACAACGATGGTTCGTTATGAACCTTTGGGTCATGTGACCCGAAGGCAGCACGAGGGTTAATAAAACTGTACAAGGCATGATTTGTTTCTACATTGAGAACACCATCCATTCATCCTCCACATTAGTAAGGGGATATTTCCAAATGTTGTCTCGACCTCCGAGAATGTAAAATAAGGATGCAGGAGTGTAGTCACACATCAAGAAAAGTCCCACGTGTCGACATATCAGAGTAAAGGAACGTTTAGCAAACATTTACATTACATTTACATTTAGTCAACGCTCTTATCCAGAGCGACTTACAGTAAGTACAGGGACATTCCCCCGAGGCAAGTAGGGTGAAGTGCCTTGCCCAAGGACACAACGTCATTTGGCATGACCGGGAATCGAACTGGCAACCTTCTGATTACTAGCCCGATTCCCTAACCGCTCAGCCACCTGACTCCCAAACATATTTTCTTTCCAGGACCCCATTGCTCAGTGGACTGACATAAAAAGGCCAGTGTTTTTTTTTGTATTTTTATGGGTTTACTCCTCATCCCTCCCTTCAGAGGTATAGAACGAGCTTGTGGATGAGTCCCAGTGAACATCAGGAGGAACACCTTGAGGGCCGGAGCCTCAATGTACCATGCTGCACTGGCTACAGTGATTAACTATCCATCCCTACTCTCTCTTCATTTCCAAACGATCCCTTTCACCTTCTCCACTACATCACGTTCGGCCAGCAGAAGGTAATGATCCACTTGGGCAGCCGCCAAAGACCGTCTCTTGTTTGTTTTTGGTTTTTCTCCCCTTACTCGCTATCTCTTCTCCTCTCTTTCGGTCACTCCTTTCTCTGTACTCCACCTTTCCCTGTCTCTCTTTCTCTTGTGGTGGATCCTCTCTCTCTCTCTCTCTCTCTCTCTCTCTCTCTCTCTCTCTCTCTCTCTCTCTCTCTCTCTCTCTCTCTCTCTCTCTCTCTCTCTCTCTCCCTCCCTCTCCCTCCCTCCCTCTCCCTCTCCCTCTCCCTCTCCCTCTCTCTCTCTCTCTCTCCCTCTCTCTCTCTCTCTCTCTCTCTCTCTCTCTCTCTCTCTCTCTCTCTCTCTCTCTCTCTCTCTCTCTCTCTCTCTCTCTCTCTCTCCACTGTTGATCTCATCTTTCTCTCTTTTTGCATTCCGTTGTCAAGGTTGCCGTGGATATAAAACAGTCCTGCTCATTGTATTGTAGTGAGCTAAACCTACGAATCACAGTGTTCTGGCCAGAACCACAGACATCTAGTGGCCAATGAACAGCATCCGGAAGAGTCTGGAAAGGTCGGAAAGGTTACACTTGCTGCGAATATTGGCTCTGCACTTTAGCCTGCTGTTAAACTCGACACACCAATCAATCCCCATCTCCACGGCTACTGGCAGAGAGCTCGACCGACTGACCCTGGGGTGGGAAGTGAAACGTGGAGACGGTGTTCTTTACCAATGAACTCCTGATGTGGGATGAGCTCGTTAGCCGAAGCCAAATGACTACACCCCCCCGGCGTCTTCCAAAAACATGACCTTCTCTCATTTCACCAAGCGGACACGTCCGTTGAACTGATCTTATCGCTGTTGACTGTGAGCTTTAGTTTGCGGGGGCCAATACCTGGCTGCAAAGTCTTCCGATAGCATAAGCTCATGCCACATCTGTCTGGCGATATGAAAGATATCCTGAGCTTTAGGTTTGGCGTCAGAAGAGCCCGCTACCGGGATGTGTTTGTCTTGCGCCAAGGGTTATTTGACAGGATACGAGACCTGCAGGACAGAACGCCGTTGCTCGGAGGAGAACCAATCTCATACGGCATGAATTAAAAGACGATTCCAAGAGCAGCGAGACATGAGCTCAAAAGACTGCATTGCAGCAAAAGGAGGATCGGTGTCGTGTGCCGTGCGTATATAGTGTCAATCGCACAAGTCCCGCATGCATGAAGCTACTATCTGTAAGCGTTGTTTACAGTGTCACAAAACAGGCCCACACAACTCAACAGGGTTGCACTGTGTGGGACTGCTTACCACTTCCTGTCTTCGTCGGGGCACACACAGCTCATTTGAAAGGCTTCATTTAACACCAGTAAGGGTTTTTGTAGCTCCATCTAATGAGAGTGGACCTACAGTATTCAAACACGGAGTCAAATGTCACACACCTGGTGTGAAATGAACAATGAACAAATGAGCAACTTTGTTCAACCAACTAAACGTGTGGTTCTTTGACATTTTCTGTCAAATCCCAGAGCAGATGAAAGGATATGAAGGGATGATGGCTACGGGGATGACATGACTTTCACACGCCGCAATTTCCCCGGACAGCAGGCAGCCAGGTGGTACAAACAAAACCGAGACACCTCGATAACCAAGGCGAACAGAAACCTCAGAAACAAAGGTAGTGGAAGCACCGAGACTGAACACAATGTCGTCTGTTCCTAGAGATAGGACTGCCTCGCTTCCATTACGGTTTATCTTGTTTATCTTGTGGCTGATGATTATCCCTGTAATGTGGAGACGCACGAGTCTGCTGGCTGTGAAGTCTCCAACTTTGACTCGTTCGTGTTAAAGCAGCCCCGAAAGCCATTTACATCCCATTGAGGAGGAGATCTATTTAATGCAGACTTGCGCAAGTTCCCTTTGATGGGTTACTGTCTACATGCAGTTTGCCTGTCTCCTTTATTCATTATCTCAACCTTCATTCCATCAAAGGGAATTTATTTTCGTGGTTGCTGCATACGCATGGATTAAAAGCAGCATTGGGCAGTTTTCAAGCGTGGATCTCCTTGACGATGGAGGTATGCCTTATAGAGTGCAGAAGGAAGTCTGAGGTCTAAACCACCACCAAAAAAATGCAGAGGAAAGTTTGAGGAGAATAGAACATTAAAATGCAAAGTTTGAATGCGTTTTTAAAACTAGATAAGTGTGACAGGATACGACTAAATGGTCTACATTAGGGGTTCTCAGACTTTTCGGGGGCCAGGGACCACTTACATTTTCCAAGGACCCCCATAAACACCCATTCAGCATACCCTTTGTGCTCTTAAATGGATACAATATGCTTGTTTTATTGGCGTAAATGGTCCACATCTGTAGATTATGATATATGTTTGCACTTTTTAATGATACAGCACAATTTTACAACGATAACATTTATGTCAAATTATTTCGCGGACCCCCTGGCTATGGTCCCCGGACCCATAAGGGGACCCCACTTTGAACCAGTGGTTTGATGAACCAGTGGTTTGATGAACCAGTGGTTTGATGAACCACTGGTCATAAAGTGTGCATTTGCATTTAATTTATACAATTTGACAAACACTGGCTTTTTCACAGTAGGCCTACAGTCGCTGAACTAACTTTGATAGCATACAGTAGTGGTATTTACATGTGATGTTTGCTTTCAGCACTAATGGGGCTGCCTGCACCACCTGTTGGCACCCGCGCTCAATGCTCCCCATTCAGTCCAGCAACAGAGAGCGTGGGCGTGTCACAGCCGAGCTCACTTCAGCCTCCACCTGTGAAACGCTGATGCGACCGGGGGCAGGGGGGCCGGGGAGGCCGGCGAGGCTGGTGAGGCCGGCCGGCGTGCAGATGAGTCCGCGGGGGGACTCAGCCCTCCTGTCATGCTGCAGCCGCCTCCGCGCACTCCCCCCCCCCCCCCCCCCCCTCCCTCGGTTTGTTTTGCGGCAGATTGGAGATGAGTGCTCAGAGAAGACCTTGAGGTGGACTGGTGTGCGACAGCCACTCCGAGAAACGCTAATGGATGAAAAGTGAAGCAGCGTCTCGGTGGATCGTATTCATCGTGACGCCCGTTCTTCTGCTCGGGTTCTCTTTCAGGGTAGTGGAGGACTGGGATTCAGATGTTGGCTACATCGAGGAGTGCTCTTTGTAGACATAAGACATAAGAACATAACATACATGTTAATGTAAAGAATTGCCTTTGAAACGTTCTGATTCAGTTCTGATTCAAGTTAAACATACTTCATCTAAACTCTAGTTTTGGGTGTAAAGGGGGATTAACCATTATGAAACAGGTGCAGGCGTCTTAACTTTTACATCTACAGCATAGATAACTGGTATTGTGTATCAAAGAAAGCTAATTGCCACACGCTTCGGAGACTGGCTGTAATTAGAAGCTGCTGTAAGATATCGTCTTAAGATGTGAGCATTAAATTGGATTCCCATGGTTGCTCCCCCTCAGTGAGGGGATACGGTATAGCGGCAGTTTAATCCTGTCTCAGTCACATATACACGCTCCATCCAGATTATTTGCCTGTGCGTCCAACCTGTTCTCGGGTGTAAAAGGTGTCCTGCTAATACACTACTACACCAGTGCAGTTTGTTGTTGAGCCATGAAGTGAAAAGGTCATGATAACCCCTGTGTTCATCCATGCAACGACAAAGGTCTGTGAACCTCATCAAATATCCTGCCCCCCACATATCAAACATTCATGTATGTCTACAGCCAGGCGCTCCAGTCTAGACATTCACTTAAGACCACAGGCGCTTCATGTGGAATTGGAAACATTAGCAACATTTGGAAATATGCCGGGTGGGGTTTTCATAAAAAGGAACAAATCTAATTAGTCTATTATACTCCTACCAACCTAACTTCCCTGCACGGACCTGCACTGCAGCACATTTCTAAGAATTGTGCACTGCTGTTGTCTTCTGAACTATTATCACCACTGTTCCACAGCACGACAGCAGCACTCCAACGTACCACTGTTCTGTTCGCAATAAAGGTTCTACAAGTCTAGAATATGCTTCACTGCCATTACATGAGACAGATACATTTATCTGTCATCATAAGTATTCTCCTCCTCTTCTCCTCGTGCTCCTCACTTCCTGTTCTCTTGTTTTCTCATAGATAGTCCCATCCAATCAGACAAAAGCCACAGGCCTCTGTCAAGGACGCCAATGTTCTATTTAATTCGAAGTAAAGAAGAAGCTTTTGAAAGCCGCTGTTACCTCTTTTTGGTGTCGTCCTTGAACCAAAACATCCTCCTTTGAAAGACGTGTACCTAGGTCATTACCCTTCCTTCCTCCCTCTCCCTGAGACGTGAACCCCTGACTGAACACGAACAAATGTACTCAAACACAAAAAGAGGTGGGCCACGTCAGTTCGGTTTTACTGTTGCTTAAAAATCTATTTGGCACCCTTGCCTCGGAAAACGAACGACCTCTCCTTTGCATAGGCCGGCACGACGATGACGTCGCCCTTCAAGTTTCAACCGCAGTAGCATCTTTCTGTCTGTCCACAGCGCCTACCGTTATCTAGTCTGTTATCCGAAAGTGTCTCAGCTTCTAAGCGCGATAATCTCCTGAAAGCGAAACGACGTCTGTGAGGAGACGCCTGGTGTGGCGTCGTTTCGGAACCAGTAGAACAACCGCCGCTTCCGTGTCATCGGCATTTCCCACGAGGGAGAACAAATGGCTCGAAAAATGTCAAGATAAAAGTCAAGGAGCGGCGGGGACGACAGCTGGTAAGACGCGGCTCGGACCGAGCGCCGTGAAGGCAGCAGAGTGGAGGACTCAACCACAACAGGCAGGACGGCCCTTCGCAACCAGGCGTGGGATCGTCACTCCCTCCCGTTCCTGATAAATCGAATCCTTCCCGACCCCTTCTCCTAAGCTGTCGTGTCTGATAAAAGACCCGGCGTTGCACGCTGGCTGGAAAATGCACCGACGTGCACAGTAAATATTCATAGCGACACGCTCAAACGGGGGGGGGGGGGTCGGTCGCCCCGTCCAGACGATGACCTCTATCAGTATGCAAATCGGATGAATTGATGCAATTGTCGGAATGCGGGGTGGGAAGCCCGCACTAAGCTGGAGCCAGCGTGTTCCTTGTAGCAGAACAGGCCTCAAGAACCTCTCTCCTCTCCCGGACAGGAGAGTAGGATAGAGAGAGAGTAGGATAATAATTCAGGGATCTGCATTATTGAAGCGTTTGTGATTAGTTGGGCTACACTTGGAGCTGCCATCTGCTGGACAGAGTCATGGAGGAACGGAACACTATGTCATCTATGTTTACCTTCCCTGAGCATCCAATCACAGGGTACGGAATATTCCTTGAGCATCCAATCACAGGGCGTGGCACGCGCGTTTTCCTCGCCTGGAGCGATGACCGGTGATTGCCGCGGTTTGTTCTTCCCGGCGTGAACGTGCGTTGCCACGGTGGGAAGGAGCTTTGAGCGGCGCTTCGGTATGCCCGCTTCCGACCGAGGTACCGCTGTGTGTGTGCGGATGCCCGAGGGCGGCGGTGGGCTGGCGGCGAGTGCACGAACCCCTCCCACCGGCGGAGCTGACTTGACAAATCAGCGCTCCGATTGTTCCATCACTCGGCTGTTCATCACGTGAAGTGTGTGGGGGGGGGGGTGTCACCGGGGAGACGGATGCACTGAGAGCACACCGATATCAAGTTGCTGCTGATAACCATTCATCTTGTTCACTCACCATACAATTGGAATGGGAATCTCTTTGACACACCCTTCTGTCATGTGCTTAGGGGAGTGACAGCATGGATCTGAGTCTGATCTTCTTGTTGTAGAGGCAGGGTGGAAGAGGCAGGGTGGAACTGAAATAAACAACCAGTGGCAATTTATTACAGGACGATACAGTGACATTGAGCTTGTTTTAGTCATTCAGGAAGTTACCCTCTTAAGAACACACCAGAACGCCAAACCATGATCAAACTCAATGCTTCATTTACATGCATGGTTTTCCCTTTATTAAAACCCCTTAAAGTGATTTTGTGTGGCAACACCACAGCACCCGAGAAATATCAAACGTTATTGTCTCTGTGAGCAATGGGAAGTCTTATAAAAGGGAAGCGCGACCAAAACCTAGACCATTCCCAGTATGTTCTACCCAGAGTCCTGTAAAAGTAACAGTAACACAGCTATGCTTAAAAAAAAACCTGATCCTCTAAACCCTCTATTGGCCACTAAGACTGCAGTGCCATTAGTCTCCCATCAGCAAACTCCTCCCCCACTCCTGGACTTGTGAAACCTGACGCAGACCCCACTTCTTCAGGTGTCTTCTGGGAGCTGTAGTCATTGATTGGTGTTTGTCCTCTTGGCTTCCCTGAGTGGGCTTGACCCAGAGGGATGAAGACGGTACACCGCAACCGGCTACAGGGGCCCTTCAGGGACTATCAGAGGAAAACGCCAAAGGACAGCCCCTTCCGTGGATGGGTTGTTATGTTGGTCCAAAAGGTAAGAAGCTAAAAACGAGACCGGGCTGAGCTCGTTTTCTGATGAACAGGCGAGGCAGCCGCGCAGCCCACCGCAGCTGTTCCACAACACGGGGTGTGGACAGTTACTCGGGATACACACAATGCTAAAGCATAACAGGCTATTTATCCAGATTATTACAACGGGGTGCTTCTTTTCTGGTAAACAGCTCAGTGCATTCTGCAGCCACCTCGATGCATTCTGTTTATCCACTGACAGCATTTCGATGGTTCTTAACCATGAAAGAGTGATCTGCAGAGGACCGATTAGCCCTCGGAGAGTGTGGAGGCTCACCAAAGACAGAGAGCTGTATGTGTGTTTGGCTCCAGAGAGAGAACCCATTGTGGACTGGCGACCATTACACCCCACACAGCCAGTCCAGAGTTCAGCCAAAGGACACCATGCTGTTGCGAGCCAGCACGTTGCACGTTTCAAGACTCACAAAGATTAAAAATTGTACTATGAAGGAAAAACTACAAAGAGCACTATGAAAGCAGCTTGGGAATCCAATACATAAATCATAGTCTACAAATGTTCCTCCAGATCAAATAAATGGCTTCTATTTTTGTGCACTCGATGGCAATGCAGAATATAACTAAGAATCTCCAGCACCCTCCCCCAACCTCGTAGAAAGCCCAGGGGGTGTACCAGGGGGGTGGTGAGAGGTGTACCGATCAGCTATCTGGTGATTGTTGGCCCACATGTGTCATCCTTCAGCGAGGTGCCAGTGAGCGAATCAACAGTGCCCAGGTGCTCGCTGCATGCTCCTCAGCTAGAAACAAGCTGTGAAAACAAATCCGACTCACCGTACGGTAAACAGCATTGGCAAATAGTCGGGAAGCTTTTCTTTTGTTCAAGGAGAAGCACATGGGCGTCATTTTGTTTCACTCGTTTCCGAGTGACGCCTCGAAAGAGACTCAGGCTCTCTCCACACATGAAAGCAGGCCTGGATTCATGCTGCTTCAACCTTCTCAGTCGCAAATTTTTAATAACGGGGGATGACAGGGTTCCTCTGCCGGCTTCAATTATGAATGATGAGCTTTTATCTCTGCCCTGCTAATTAGGTGAGCCAGTGCTGTACGCTCGCTAAGCCGTACTCCAGTGCCTCTCTTTGGTTTATGGAGGATACCTGAATCGAGACTTTTTAGTCTGGAGAGGTGGGAAGATCAGGTTAGACGGGCGGAATGTTTTAGGTTTAAAGAGTTAAGCTAAAATTCATCAATTATAGAACTGAAAAAGAGCTGCCTATCCTATTGTAGGTACACTACAAGAGGTTGGAACATCAAGAGGAAGTCGAAAAAAGCTGTTCATCCACTCTTGACTGTAAAGGGAATATATTAAAACCTGATCTCAAGAACAATTCATCTCTCCTGGCCATTATTTCAGTGACCACGGCGTTCAGTGACGACGTGAAATGTGACAGCGCCGTCGCGCATCCCCTTCCATCCCCCCGCAATATCGAATTGCATTTGAGCCCGTCTCGGTTCTGACATGAAAGAGCAGGTCGGTGTTGGAGGAGAAAGGATCCCGGGTCAAACGGACTGGATCCAATTAGCAGCTGTGACAGGGAGCCCCGTGACAAGCAGGAGCCCCGTCTCGCTGCCGAGGCCCGACCCAGAGTCCTGGAAGGAGGGAGGAAGGAGTGGAGGAATAACAGGAGAACAAACGAGTCACGACTCCCAGAGAACACCCACCAGATTCTCATTAGGAGGAAGCCTCTGCCTCCCACACATGGGGGAACACTCTTTGCCCTCCCTCCTTCCCTCCCTCCCTCCTTCCCTCCCTCCCTCCCTCCCTCCCTCTCCGTCTCCTCTCTCTCACTCCCGCCCCCCCCTCCTTCTCTGCTGTTCTTTCCTCCCCCTCCCTCCCTTGTCTCCATCTCTCCTCCTCTTCTCTTTCCGGAAAAAGATTCCTCTGTACGTGCCACTGAAGTGTCATCTTATACCAGCCGCACGTTGACACAGGAAACTGCCTGGTTGTTGATTGGAACGCCATTTTAAATCGGACTCAACAGTCTTGGAAGAACAAGGACCTTCAAAGACCTGCATCTGTTGTGTTGGTTCCCCCCTTTCCAAGTGCTACATTTGTGCACCTGCACAACCCACTCAAGCTATTTAGCTCCATTTGAAATGGGCCATTAAAAAAAGTTAAATACTATCAATTTTTGATGAGTAAGGTAACTGCAGGGTACAGTGTCCCAGATGCTTCCAAAACCTCTTCTAATCGACTCAGACGTCCAATTCCCCAGAGCTGTCCTCCATTTCAAAACCTTTTTTCAAAGCAATGCAGGACTAATTGCGGAGGATAGTTTGGAAGTCATTTACCTGCATTTATACATATTCAGCAGTTTCTAATGAGGTGATGTTTGCTAAAGTCAACCCTCCAGTACCTGTCAGAAGGCCTGGATAACACACCCAGAACACACTGGACAGACCACAGAACAGAACTGTCAAAGGAGAACCAATAAAATGCCTTTCATTACTGTAAAATAAGTTTCATGGCAAAATAATCCCCTTTTTTTACGGAGATATGAAAAAGATTTGAAGGCACCTATCACCCCACTGAATCTGAAGACCCAGACAACATGGAGAAGAAGAGAGAATGAGCGTTCCACTGGAGTGCGTCTGTCTGGTTTTAGATAAGCCTCATCTTATCCCCCCGTGGGCGAATAACCGGGGCAGATCAGATAGGAGCCCCGGCTCTCTGTTTTAGGACCCTGGATGCTGTGCTGGATGCTTAGGAGAAAAACAAGCCTGGCTTCACTTATGATGACTGTGACGTCACAGTCAGCTACATCCATACAACAGCTGTTCTGTACTTTGTATGGATGATGAACATGTCCAGCGTCATGATAGAGGAACGTGACCACGTTGTGTTCCGGTTCTCTTGGCACCCAGCTGACGAGCTGAACTTCCCGAGTGATCTGACTGCGAGAAGTGGGCAGTCTTTCGTCCGAAGGAGACTTCAGTGAGATGTGTAAGCAGAGTTTGGTGCACAGGCTACTGCTTGAGGGCGGATCACTGTGGCTGGAGTGAGGGAGGCACGAGTAAAGTCAAACCGTTGAAGTGTTAAATCACTTCAGCCTGGAATATAACATGTCGGTCTCACTTAGCCCTCCTCATTACAGCTTTCTCAAAGCCACAGACCTTGAAGGACTTAGAGCCTATATGGAATATGTGATTGTGTGTAATTGTGCTATCTGTGTTATCACGACAGAGTCGTCATAATGTAAAGTTATGTTCCACACAGAAGTTCTGGAAGAAAGTCATTTTGATATCTAGGCGTACTTGTAATGTGTATGAAAGCTATTCTTTGAACATTTGATTCAAACTGGACAAAGCTACAGTGTTGGACCTGCCCCATAATATTTAACTCCAGGCCCATTTCAGTTGATTTAATGAAACACAATTTGCTATACTTACAACTTGAAATACATGAAACCCAAATTAAGAGCATATGTTATAGACCGGCATAGGAATTTGTCTGATATTAAGTTTCCATTATACTAAGTAAAGTTAATCCTGGTAATAGCGCGCACACACAGACACGTACACACTTGTCCACACACACATCGATATACACTGAAGAACGTTCTGAAATTACAGCGACCCATTGTTGCCCTCACAATTCATGTGGAACCAATAATTACAGGACCCTTCTGAGACCAGACAAGAGGGGGCATTTTAATGTTAAAATGAGGAGCAGCTGAAAGGCCAGAGAGCACAAGAAAAGTGTTAACCTCCTCTATCGGCACTGACAACCTCTCCTCTGCGACAAGACTGGGCTTGTTAGTCTGTTCAGGGAGTCAGGTGGCTGAGCGGTTAGGGAAGCGGGCTAGTAATCTGAAGGTTGCCAGTTCGATTCCCGTCCGTGCCAAATGACGTTGTGTCCTTGGGCAAGGCACTTCACCCTACTTGCCTCGGGGGAATGTCCCTGTACTTACTGTAAGTCGCTCTGGATAAGAGCGTCTGCTAAATGACTAAATGTAAATGTTCAGCGTAGAGGTCTCACACTAGCTAGTCCTCCTTAAAGGGCCGAATGACTCATCATGTACCGTAATATCATTTTCAAGGGATTCACAGTTGAAACTGATTCCGCACGAACCAAAAACAAGCAACGCGCCCACCCATCCAGCAATGAAGCTACTCGCAGGGACTTCAGGCTGTCTCAGAAAGTCTGGCCAAACTTTGATTTTGTGGTGGACGATCCCTTTAAATTCTGCTGCCCGCCAAGGAAACTGGTGAGGTTGGAGGAGAGGGCTCTTCAGAGGGGGAGATTGGACCAGTGTTCTCATCATCCCAGAGCCAGTGGGTCAGGGTTTAAACACTAATCCTGGAGGAGATGAGCAGGGAAGAAACATCCAGCCGGGCTTGCTCCACAGATTGGAGCCCCTCCTCCTCACACACGGAGGTCCACTTCGCAGAAGCTACAAGGTTTGGGCAGAGTGAGTAAACGGGACTGGGCATCATCTAGGTCCTCCTAGTACGCCTGGCAGGGATGGTGGGGGTCCGAGACACGGGCAAAAAGGAACACAAGACCCACGTGGAAACAGGCGGGACATCAGTCGGCATTTCAAAGTCAATCTGTTTGAATCCAATCAGCGCATCACTCCTCTGCAGAACCAGACACGGCCATGGGTTTGATCATAGATCACGGGTTTGATGCACTTTGGTCAGCTGCGTTCGACGCTCGTGGACAAAAAGTGTTTGTTCTTGTCAGATGGAAGCACCGTCGAGAGGGTGAGAACAGAGACGCAGACCGAAGACAGCCTGGGGTATCAGCGCCAGTTTAATTACTGTTTTGCAGTCGTGGAGATAATTCACTGAAATTATGGAGAGCTGCTGTGAATGAGATATCCTTTTGCGGCTTGCCAGCAGTGTGTCTCAGCACCACCCATGGGCCCTACGCTACCCTGCCCCTTTCAACGGCACCGACACACTGCTGTTGGATGAACTTTCGTCCTGTTACACCGGCTATTATCACTGGCCGTGCTTCTCGTGTTCCGACGTATTGTCTTCCCTAGTTAATTAACAGAAGGAGTCGGATAAGTTTCACAGTCTTCTTTTCCGTCTAGAAGAAAGAGATCCATAGCTACGTGGCCAATCTGGGTTCCAGTTACTGGAATATTGAGCAAATACCGTCCATTAAACACCCAAGCATGGGTGCACACAAAAGCATTTGTTCACTGAATGAAAAACCTTAGCCAAGCAATTACAGAGGGAGGGCGCACAAAAAATCCGAAAATACTTGATTTCTTTGTTCTCTGGATAACTGGATGAACAAACTGTCCCACCAATTCTATCGCGCGACAGCAAACCTTAGCAAGTCGATTCATGTTGACTGACATAAGCTCCATCATTGTGGCCTCATCGTGATCCCAATTCACCAACCAGCAGTCAGTAAGATTCCATGATGGTATCAATTCGAATCTAGCTTTATGTGACAATGCAATTTTTGGGGCAACTGCTATTATCCTAATATATATATTAGCATGTGTGACAACTCCAGACCCAAGACCTCATCAGTTCTGAGACGCGACGCTACTAAACACAGTTAAAAATGTAGAATATACAAATATAGTCTAGTACACATACATGGCCTAATGTCCATGTATGTGTATGCGAGTTCTTAAATGCCTTTCAAATGTACCTACTTTGTGTCGTTTAAAAGGAATGTGTGAGGATATTTCCAGATTTGTTCCACATGCATCTCGAGGGAACAAAGCACATACTAAAGAGAGTGTTGAGAAACCTTTGTAGAGGCACGTATCTCCTGGGAATGGCAGACTCACCACACCGCAGTGGAGAGAGGGAGGGACAGTTTCATCACAGGGCCAAACGCAAACATTCTGATGCATTCTGGGAGATGTTCCCAGCCCTTAGAACACTCTAGGCAGGAATATGTTACCGTCCATGACAGCTTTTTGTATCCCTTGAGGTCCAATTACTCTGTGTGTGAATCTAAAGTCCGAGCAACTAGCTGGGAGGTGTGCTGTGTTAGGCAGGTGAGATGAGAATGTCCATTGATGGCCTTACAATAACGTTCTGCACACTGGTGGAAACAAAATTACATCAGTCTTTAAGGTCAGTGTGCAGTGTCCTGATGTTTGTCGAGTATCACAGCATATAATTAGAAAAGGAGGGCAAAGTCATTCCTTGTGGTTGAAACATGGTCAGTCACAGTGCACAACCTGAACTAATATTCTCTCCAGTATGTATTTGAAATTGTCAAATGAGTGTACTTGTTAAATGAATATTAAATGATCACATCTTCCATCATTGGACAAATGGGAATGTATTCAAGCGAGACCCTTCATAAACACTATTAGGTGGAGAAAATTAAACAGGCTTCTATTAATGCAGTTCGCTTAATCGAAAGGTGTTTCATAACATCACATGGTCTTTTCAAGCTGTGAGCCTGGAAACCATGTTTGTCTTTTAACTTGCTGCAGTGTTCTTTATATGGACAGTTGGCAAACTGAATACAATTTTTCCAAGGGAAGTGGATGTGTTTGTTCAGTGCAAAATGTTGTTGCAATTCTCCTGGGTGGAACCGGCCTGGCCCTTGCAACCTCTCTGGCTTGAAGGTCAGCCTGTGAAAGCCAATTGATACCCTGGCTTCAACTCATTTGCCCGTCATCCATTTTGGCAAATGGCAGGAGCTGGCAGATCAATCAGGGCCCGTCCAAAGGCCAAATAGCCGCCCAATGTTTCATATCGACTGCTTGGATTATATAGGATCACCCTGAACACTCTCCACGTGATTTCACCATCACTCTTATCTGTCTTTCAGAATAGATGCAAGCTGACATGCATGTGTCTGTCTGTTGTGTGTGTGTCTGTGTGTCTGTCTGTGTGTCTGTCTGTCTGTCTGTCTATCTGCAGTATCTACCTATTTTTCTATCTATCCTCTGCTTTCCTTACTGTGACATGGTAGACTACAAGGTCTCCCCAGGGACACAGGCTTTCATTCCTAACGGCTGTTGAGTCATTCTCTAATGACCTCTCCAGAACAGCTCTCCAGTATAGTTTGAAGGTCGATCCAGTGAAAGATAGCTCCAGGGAACATGGAATTACGATTAGGAAAGGTTTTTAAAAATGAATGTCCCAGAATGATGAAATTAAAGATTTTTTTTCCTTTCCCACCACACGCTGAGAACATTTGAGTATTGTTCTCAGATGCTGTAAATGTGCACATATCTAGCACTGGGATGTGAAGCTGAGATCCGATTGCTGCTTCGGTGTTAGGGCTCCATATTTCTGATTGTGCACCGGTCTAACACCTAGAGATCGACTTGTGAATCGCAGCTCTCCCGTAATCAGCACAGGACACGTGTAACCTGTTATGGCTGACTGAATCGTTCATGTTTTTCTAAAAGGTCTGTTGGGTCTCATGTACCACATGAGTGCATCATTTGATCCAATCCCAATGGTTCCAGGTGATGTAGCCATTGGGAATCTAAGCCAGGATTACATACAACAACAAGCCATGCTACCGTATGTGCCAAGGGCTGAATAACATACGGTATCTACATGGACTGAACATACGCCCTCTGGCAAGACAATGTGTGTGTAGAAGAAGGAAGTTACAGTAAAAGTAAAATGTAAATAAATAAAAAGATCCATGAGAAAGCTTTACAGCATGGCCAACTTGATAGGTTGAGGGTATTATTTTTATCCCTCATAGTACACACCACAGCTCAAAGAAATGAGCGCAATTTGACTCATCAAAATTGATGATCAATAGCAATCCCAGAATTAATTGCATTCTTTATCAGTTCACTTCCAACAGCCCACACTGGTTATGAAAGTTTGAATATTTCCTGAAAACAGTCTCTTTGGCACAGCACTGATCTGAAAGTGGATTGAACGTCGCCTATTGCATATAGGAACCCTCAGTCGTACTTTACAAGCTGCTCCAGATCCACTCGCTGACAGGCCATTTCCCTCCATCAACGGTGAAAGGCTCCAGCACACTGATACACTAACCTCTCCTCTCCAATATTTCTTGGCATGGGTTCAATCTTGGCCTCGGCCTCGTCTCCGCAAATGCACAATCAATTCCACCTTCTCGTCTCCCGTTTCCACCCTCGCCTCTCCAGACTCTGCTCGACACAAACGCGCACACTCCCTTCCACCGCCACACGCACTCTCCCTGGACTCTGTCAGGAAGGCTGAGGATTGAATGACTGATAGGCCGCTCGTCTCCTGGTTGTGGATGAGAGTGTCTCTCCTCGTTGTGGCACCGCATTGCTCCCTGGGCCAAATGGGGATAGCTGCTTCATCTTTGTGTTGCCGTCTGGGATCTGTGTGAACGCAGTCTACCCCCATCGTTTCTCAGTGACACCATCCTTCACCTTTATCGCAAGCACACATTGCCTAATTACGTTTTTTTTTCTTCTGTTATCTGTTGGATACAAAGAGATATTAGGCGTTATTACCAGTGGTTAATCACCAGCTCTTTAAAGGCAGTCCTCTGAGAGACACCCTATCTAGATACCTCTGGATAAATCGGACTAATTTCTCACAGATTAAACTCCATAATTCCCGGGCCATTATGGCGTATCCTACTTACTTTCCACAACCATTCGTCACAGCGTTTGTTCCACAGGCATCTTAATGGCTTCTAATACTCCACCGCTGGCCGCAAATCAAGAACGTTCTACTCTTTTATGTTTCCCTCCTCCGTGTGTGTGTGTGTGTGCCTGCCCGCTGCCCGACGTTCTGCGCTGGGCCGTCACCATCTGGGAAATCACATAAACTGCTTGAATAAATAAACGCTCTTCAATCATCTCCAAGCTGACACGGTGTAAAATGCCTCATTAACCTTTTCATGTTCCTGTTAAATTTGCCTGAAAACGCCTAAACAGCATACCCAAAGTAAATTGGAAGCTGTTCTTGAACCATTTGGAGTACATGCATGTAAATGATCTCTTTTGAAAGCTGACACTCTGAAGTTATGTCCCCTGTTGTCAGGACCCCTGTCAGTCCTTCTAGTGTTGAGTAATAGAAGCTTGAACACAAGGAAAGTGAAAATTTCTATTTCCGCCTAGATTTTGTTTTGAAAACAGAGGCCTGAAGAGGCCTAGAGGTGGTAGGTATTATCTGGAAGACTAAATTGGACCACAGGTTGAAGCCTTACCCAATTCAAATCAAAAGTCAAACATAATACCACAATATATTCATATTTGACACATGTTTTTATAAGAGTACATCCAGGAATTTTCTAAAAGGGTCTTTTGGAGACTCCAAAATGACCCTTTGTAACCAAGGTCAAGGTCAAATAAAAAGGTATTATTTTTCATAATTGTTATCTCTGGCCCATCTCTGGTACTTAGAAATATCATATATAATAGCTAAATCCCTAATTAGTAATACTGAAACACAAAAACTGAAGCATGAACACATTGGAGTGCTTTATCTGATTCCAAGGATTGGCGCACAAAGAACACTGATTCTGTCAACCATATTGCGCAATCGACTGTTATTTTGAAGGCTCCACAGACGCATACAAATGAGGTATTGGCATTTTCAGCTAGCTGTCAGCTACAAGGCTAACGAGCTAATTTCAGAGCCAGTCGAAGCCAGTTCGAGAAATTTGTTTAGAACGAGTGTGGGGGGGGGGGGGCGGGGGGGGGGCAGGACGCACAGACCTAGTTGGCTTTAGAGGGCTGTCAACGGGGCATGGAAGCTCCTATTGGGTCGAACAAGGTGTCAATCAAAAGGGGAGGGTTCAACGGACATTTTGAGACCTTCATTTTGTAAATACTCCGTTGATAAATCGGAGAAAATAACACTTTTATGTGAACAAGTTGTTTCTTCCGTCGGCTAACTTGCATAATGAAACAAAGGATAATGGCTATTCATGAACGTAAAACATTGTATTTGGACGAATTACTTTACATGGTTAGATACTTTGAACCCTTGGGACTTACGCAGATCAAGTTTTGATGGCATGATTTGCACACCTGGACCTATTTGAACAACTTAGGGTGAGTACAACTTTTTTCTTTGGCATTGTTGAAGGAATGTTCACCGGAAAAAGACGTTGACTTTGCTTGCTATTGCGACTTGATCTTGAATTGGTTTATTTCAATGGAAGCACAAGAATCGTAGCTTTCCAACGATGTATAACATGTGTAGCGTCTAAAAAATATATTTTTTAGAATTTAGTGCGTAGTAACTGAGGAAGGGGGAGGCAGCATTTTTGTCTCGCGGGCGAAACAGGAGCGTAAACAGGTTAAAGGTTTAATGAATCACAATGCAGGGGCGTCTTCTCCCTCCCGACTGGACGCTGTATATGAGACGTCACTTTTATTGATCCGGCGGCTGCCTTTTGATATACGGGCCCCATCTAATTGCACTCAGTGAGACTTTTTATGGGGGTTCTGGGAAGAACGTTTATTAGGGGCTTGCTCAGGACTCCTGAGGTCATGTAACTTCCAGTCATTCGGTTCTTGGGATGAAATCGTACCTCATGTCATTAAAGATAACATCCAGACTGGGAGAATGTACCGGAAGGAGGCTATGTTTGGGATGGTGAATTGTGAAATCACACAGTATGACTAGAACAAAAGCCAACCAAAGCAGAAGAGCTCTCGGTTCAGACAGATTGAGAATGCTTGTTGAGTTAAAAATCATGTTTTATCAGCCAGAATAATTGAGTTTGCTGTTGAAGAAGACCCAGCTTTACAATAACGGTGCACCAGATATCATGCTGGTGACGTACCGGCACTGCATGACTGTTACATGGGAACAAAGGGATTTTATTCGAATACATGGTCAAAATCAAACTAATTAAGTTAAACATCTAGACACCGTCAAGGTCATCCAGGAAATGAAGATATGTATCCTGAAGGCAAAGAAGCCCCTGGTTATTGGTTGTTGACTTGACTCCCTCCTCCTCCTCCTCCTCCTCCCGCCTTCTCCTCCTCTCTCTCTCCTGTCACTCATCCTCTTCTGAGTAACACGAGATAATAATGACTCCAGCAGCTGCAGCAGTCCCTGCTCGCAGGTGACACCACTTTGGGCATTGTTACTACTGGAAATGCAGAGCAAATCAATTCTTCCCAGACAGGTTTTGTCCCAGCTATAAACCCATCTCTGACACTGATACGAACCAGCTATTCTCTAACACTGTCATGAACTCTTCTATCTCTATCATTGCATTGAACCAGTCTATCTCGAACACTGCTATGATCCAGTCTATCTCGAACACTGCTATGATCCAGTCTATCTCGAACACTGCTATGAACCAGCCTATCTCTAACACTGCACCTCACATCTACAGTACAGTAGGATAGGCCTTTTCTTTGTTTATTATTTTGGACTCTCCTCTTAAATTAGCAAACGGAAAAAGCTGAGTTCTCAAAGTGCGTGGTAAACCGCAGTGGCAGCACGGTGCGTGTTGGAATGGGGTCAGAGACAAGGTAAAAGACTCTGGAAGAGCAGAATGTAAATAATCCTGCTAATCAGGTCGCAGTGTACTACAGCAGCTGCCTGGCTGTTCCCTGCACATTCCTCCTCGCTAATTTGACGGAAAATGAAAAAGACAATGCGGCAAACGCCAGTCGTGAAAACCCAGATTAATTTGGATGGCTTCCAATCACTGAGAGCCTCAAGGTTGTAATTATGCTTTGTGACAAGTAAGCGTTCCTCCTGGGTAGCGCAAACAAGACGGCAAAACTCATTTTTTACCTTCCTGAAATGTGTTCAAGTTGACATATGATTAATTTGGCCACTCCACTTGGGTTCTGTATCACCTGCTGTGACAGGGGGAAACAGCGAACATGGTGATACCAGTATAGCAACCTTGACCATAGACTGCTACTGTTGCACTGGTTCGACTGAGTTGGGCTGCTTCATTGTAAGCTAAGGTGTTTGAGACCAGCATTACCGGTCTGAACTGGATGATGGTCACATGCAGCTTCTGAAAATGCAATCTGTCATTAGGTCGTTGTTTGGGAGAGAGTGGGCCCAAAGCTCACCATCACAAATTCAACACTGTCAAATATTTCAAAGAAAGTCCGAAAGGTGCTCCTGCTGTGTTGAATAGAGCAGCTCTTTTTAGAAATATGTATTTTCTGGGCTGGCAATGGTCTAAATACAGTATGTCTGAATCATGCTGTCATACTTTTGGCATGTGCTTTACACAGCAGGTGGTAAATATGACAACACCCCCTCACTATCCAGTAGAACATGTCAGAACACCCATCATTTCTCTATTTTGCTTCCAGAAATGGGAATGGGGTTTATTTCAAAGCACTGCAAAAGATTAAAAAGTATTGTCACTTCTGTGAAGATGTACCAGAAGACAGTTCCAGTCCTGCATTAAACATTATAGTATGCATCCTTTGCATATTAAACAGCATGAATGAGTGTCTGATTAATTCAGCATTGTTATTTAGTAGACAACACCACAGTCACGGCTTTTCACTTTTGGGATGATGCATTTGAATCAGTGTCACAACGTAGCCCGGATTGTCGTCGCAGAAGACATTGTTGTAGTACTCACTCACTTCCTCAACACAGAGGGATCAAAAGACTAATATGCTGGTGGGAAGCCAAGACCCTGAATCATCATCATCACGGTCACGTCTGTCACAGATTCCACTCCGCTTTCACCAACCCCACACCACGGATACTTACATTTACATTTAGTCATTTAGCAGACGCTCTTATCCAGAGCGACTTACAGTAAGTACAGGGACATTCCCCCCGAGGAAAGTAGGGTGAAGTGCCTTGCCCAAGGACACAACGTCATTTGGCATAGCCGGGAATCGAACTGGCAACCTTCAGATTACTAGCCCGACTCCCTCACCGCTCTACCACCTGACTCCCATTCCCACTTGTGAACCTGTGGTGTGTTCCACACGTTTCAGCCTAAAGATAGAATCACCCTAATTGTAAATCGATACGGACTGTTGCAAATCAATCTGAAATTATAAAGCTGTTGCTGTTGGGTCGTCAGGTATGGAGTCAGCTGACTTGGAAAAACAATTATTGTTTGGAGTGATTACCGTGTGAAAAAACGAAATCTTGTTGTACTGAACAAAAGGGGCCAATCTAAACAAGCAAATCTTAACACTCACAGCTCAGCTTTAAGTATATTCAGTTTTTCTGTGGCCTCTCTTAATAATAATAATATTAATATGCTAATCTTTTACAGTGCCTTTCCCGAGCTCATGGTCGCTTTACAATGGCAATACAGTACAAAAACGGGGACAAACACTAAATGTAACAAGTATCAAGCAATCAAACACAGAAAATGAAACATGACACAGATAATAAAAAAAAACATAGCAACAGATTAGGACAAATAACATTGAGAAGGGTCTTGGTTGGGCCTTGGAGTGAAGTTCGGGCAGGAGGACTCAGTAGTAAGTTAGAGTTCCTGAGCACCCTGGCTGGTTAGTAGGATGTCAAGACTGCGTGATTTGACGGTGGTGCTGACTGACAGCACGTAAGATCTCAGAGTCTCCTGCATGAACTAGCTTTGCCCGATTCCCCTTCCCTCCCAGAAGAGGATTGGATTAAAGACTTCTTTTCTGATCCCCAGAGAGTATCTCTACTGTCGTGTCAAATGGTTCTGTCAGATAGAGGCTGGCTAATTCTGGTACACTTCAACCCTAAAGACTTTACCAGACAATAACAAAGACACAAGAACAACATAAGAGGAGCAACCTGTGTCAAGATGAATTACCTACACTTAAAAACTGTAGCTGTCTGCCAGATGTTTCTAGGTATTACCTTTCGGTCAGTTTTATCCCGGAAGAGATAGATATACTGTTCTCACTCCAAACACACTTCTTTTCTTCTGATGTGTCAGCACATTACCATGAATCTTGTGTCAACAACCATTCAAACATATTAGTCATTATAGTGACATGGGCATAACCTCCATGACAAATGGATCACAGCCATTGACTAAAGTAAGGGATTTCACCCCACATTGCGAGAGCTTGTTTGGGTTATCGGCAGGGTTGACCGACGAACACCTTGGACCGAGTGATGGGGGTTCTGCAGGGATGGAGAAACTGCGCGTGAGTTCAGCTGTGTCATGTAGGCCTGTCTGTGGCAGTGCTTGCATCCCACACGGTAGCAGGCAGTAACTGCATGACAGAGATACCAGACACTTCAAACCCAAACATGTCTCTCGTGGCGTTTCTCAAACCACGGGCCAAACGCTGCTGAACAGAGGATACTGGAGAGAAGGCTTCCCAGTGTGGTATGGGAGTGGGGGAGGGAGGGTGGGTTTTGGGGGGTGGAGGGGTGATTGATACATAGAGGATGTCGTGGCGCATTTATGAGCTGAGGGGGAACCAGCTAATGAGCTGTGGCATCTGGCCGATTTGTCTCACGGCATTGATCATTTCCTAATCACAACATTGCCCCTGGAGGATGTGGAGCTGGATGTATTTCATCCCCTTTCTGGGACGTCAACGATGAGTGATGTCTGGCTGCGAACTGGAACAGGACAGACAAACGAGGATTCACTGAGAGCTGGAGTTTTGGAGGAAAGCCACATACCGCTGTTTCTTTGTGGAAACTTCATATCGATTGGTGTGCCATGACCAATTCCTTCTTGTGTGGTGAATGTCTGGTTAAAAAGACCACCAGACATGTATGATGTGCAACATTAGCATGACATGTACGTGTTTCCTCTCCTGTGGTAGAACATATTCATGCTGAAGGCAGTAACACACCGGTGATGTCCTTTGCCCAAAATCACTGCAGCAATTTTTCACATGTGACTTTTCACACAAAGAACCGGGGAAATAAATTAAATGAGAGGAAACCATAATTTACCTCAATTATAGCGAGAATATGTCAGTTTCCCACAAGGCGATGTATCACAGTGTCAAAAATGAGATCAGTGCTAAAGATCCCCCGGGGAACATGACAGTCACACTATGATGGCACCTTCTCCCTGGTAAACTACAGACGAGCCTCCAGCAGAAGCTGAACGATAAGACGGAACGATAAGAAGAAGCAATATATTTTTGAACGAGACGATTTGTTAATATTTAACAAGAGTTACGTATACAGAGCACGACGGCTAGGTTGCTCCAATAGCACACAGCTAAAGATGTGCTAAGAAGCACAGGTGTAGCTACACACAACAACATGATACTGGAGTGTTTTGTGACAGCTATACAACATGAACTCTTTTTGTTTTGAGCGGGGTAAAGACGGGTCTCTTGACCTTGAGTTTATATCCAGGCGGGTAACAGCATGACATTGAGAAATAAATGTGGCATGCTGTGCCTTAGATCGACGTACAATGTAACCCAAATGTTTTCTGTTACTTTCAAGCAGCCATTAAACAAGCTAATTAAATCCTCATTTAACATGCTGTCCCAGAGTCCCAGAAGAAGAGATTTAAGGTGCAAAGAGTAAAAGATTACTTCTCACTGCATTGTTGAAAGCAGTGTGTTTTTTCACGCTTAGTTTTGGTTTTGTAAAAACCATATGGAATTTCAAAGGTTTCTGACTACACCAGCCATCACTATTGAGATTCCAGATGTTACATTAACATTTAGTCATTTAGCAGACGCTTTTATCCAGAGCGACTAACAGTAAGTACAGGGACATTCCCCCCAAGGCAAGTAGGGTGAAGTGCCTTGCCCAAGGACACAACGTCATTTGTCACGGCCCAGAATCGAACCGGCAACCTTGTGATTAATAGCCCGATTCCCTAACCGCATCAGCCACCTGACATCTGATGTTAAAAGACCGTGTTATTCCAAAGAAACCTCCCATGGCTGATGATGAAACCCACAATGCCGTCTACACCTGAGGTTCTCGGACCGGGAGAAACGCAAACAGCTTGTGAGGTGAGACGAAGTGAACTCGCCGTGACACCACTGCAGTGTGATCCACAGCAGGCCCTAATCACTTCCTGCTTCCCCCAACTTCCTCTGAGCTTGCATTAGGATGATAATCCCCTTGGAATCAACTCAGTGACTCAGCAAGGAGGACAGGAGGTTCCATGGTTGTATATCATAGCAACGAAAGGGGTCCACGTGAGTGAATAATGAGAGGGAAGACTGCATAGAGGAGGGAAAAGCAAAGCTGAACAAGGCGGGAGAGACTTGGCTCCGGGTTACTGTTCACCTGCAGGAAAATCTCCCCATTAGCTGTGGAAGTAAACGACAGACACTTCTTAAAATCAGGTTGAGTTGGGCCTCAGTGGGAGCTCAACAAAGCAGCTTATCTGCCCCGCAATTAAAGGGATTTTCTTTCTCACGTGGCTCATTATCCAGGAACACTGTCATACTAAAGATGATAAGCAATTTCACCATGCAGGGATGTGCCACTGATCCATAATAATTAAAGACTTATTAACTTGGAAGGAACTGCATTGGATGCAACTTACTTACC
The DNA here is from genome assembly GCF_963692335.1 of Osmerus eperlanus. NCBI lineage: Eukaryota > Metazoa > Chordata > Actinopteri > Osmeriformes > Osmeridae > Osmerus > Osmerus eperlanus. The sequence continues at coordinate 3,336,511 of NC_085042.1, read as the reverse complement.
TCGACCTTCAACTGCGTCGCCCGTCCTCATGCGTGCGCAGCGACGTGGTAGAAGAGGCGAGTTGAATCCGAGGGATTTCCCGTCTTTCAAACACTTAAGCCCTGTAATGACTCCTCGTATCCTCACCCTCACCTTCTCCTACACCCCCAACCCTCCCAACCACTCTCCCGAATCAATATCAATCTTATTCAATGAGTTAAAGCCTCTGGTAAAGGATTTGGAAGCTAATGGAACTGGTAACTCCTGACAAATTCTCTTGTGTTTTGGCCTGCGGTAATGAACGCTGGGAATTGAGCAGAGGGGCAAGGTGTTTACCCTGGCTTTGCCCAGCATCAAGCCACCATCCAGCCTGCATTTCTATGCCCTGACCGAGACCCTGCTAATGAGCTGACAGGTGCAATGTTTATGCTTCGGTTGACACCCAAGTTTAAGAGAGTCGGCATTCTGTTTAGTCTCCTGTGGCATTCATGATAAACCAGGCACGTTTTCCAATACATGACAATACTTGTCATGTATTTGGAGAGGGGACTTGTACATGAAACACTCCGTCTTAACGCGGTGGAATGTGGTGACGGTGCTTTAAGTTGCGATCTAGTGGTGATCATAAGGGACGGGTACTGTTGTGGAGACTTATGTGCCTTTAACTCAAAGATCCTGCAGTTCTTCAGCAGCTCTGCGTACCTTCCCAAGCCCATTCATATTCATGAAGCTGCTGACAGATCTTCATTGCATGCCCCACATGGGGCATGGAGCATGACGATAATGGACACTGGTGAGTTTAGTAACCCCCCCCCCAGGCCTCCCCAGCCCCCCCCCCCTCCCCTAGGCCTGCTAACCCCCCCCCCCACCCCTGGACACCCCCAGACATGACTCCCAGCTGCCCTCAGACGCTCCTCGTTACAGAGGAACCTTTCCTGGGACCCCTTTGGGTCTCCTCCTCTCACGCCGTCTGATGACCTCCCTGGCACCGATCAGTCCGCTGGGCCTGGCCGGGCCCTCTCCGACGCCTCCCTGACGGCCTGGTTGATGGAACCGGGCGTGGTGAGTGGGGGAGGATGGACTCTCAGAGCCGGATGCATTATGAATAATGTACTGAGGTCTGACAGCAAGCCTGGGGTCACACCGGAATATTCTGCTTGAAGTGGCATTTAATAATTTGTGGTTCCTAGATCCTTTGGATTTTCAAGTATAGATTTTTTTACAATTATTATTATTATTATTATTGAAAAGAATTCTACGAAGAGTGAAATTGCCGAACCTCGACTACAGATGCGTCAAAGTCCCAACAACATAAATGTAAGGGAAGTCGACTGAACATCTAGGACAAGCCTTCCGTGGTTCTGTCAATCATTATTATTCTGGTTGGAAGTGTTTTTCCTTGTCAGCTGTCAGACTGCTTTTTTTTTGGTCAGAAATATGTTCCAGATGTGAACATTCAACGCTGAACTGACATATGGTTGTGTTTGAGCTTATAAAAGAGCCTCCAAATCGGTTCTCTGAGTGAGGGCTCATTCCTCTTTAATGTACGATGCTTCAAGTAGAGTACCTGGGTTAGGGATTTGTGGGTGACCTTCCATGAATCATATGTTTCTATTCAACCATAGGAACCTTGGGTATTGCCACAGAGAGGCCAAAGGCGGCGTTATTAATGAAAAGCTCTGTAAATGTTCTGGAAGATCCCCCCACAGATGTCATCTGTTTGGTTTAGAAACCAAGCCTTCTGATTGAAGTCTAAACATGCGGCTGATTGGTACCTACCCTATGAACATAATGTTGTCAGTTTGAAATGCAATGTTATGCCACTTTTGAATCTAAGTGCAGGATTTGGTTGTCGCCTCACCCCAAAATGAATATCCTGGCCTACTAAAGTCTACGCATCCACCGTCATGAGACAAAACAGGCAAAGCCTTTCATACAAGATTGCTGTCACCTCACAAAAGACCAAAAAGTCAATGAAGACCAGGTTACTTACTGTTACTCTGGGTCGTGAGTACCCTGGCAGAGCTAGCATGGCTGTGAGCAGGTTCATGCGTTGGCACGGGTATGTTTGTGTCCGAGTAGCGAGGTGTCACATGGGGGCTTGGCATAGTGTGGAACTCCCAGTGCAGGCTCTGTCCCAGGAGTGGAGTTGTGTCCAATACTATTAATAATGACATCCTGCCTTCAAGCCAATTAATCAGTGGCACTGTCAGAAAATAGATGTACTTTATTGAACCTCTGGAAAAAGCTTATGTTGCACTACAGAATGCACTCAATGTGTAATTGGCTCGACCAACCCAAGCAGAGACGCCATTTTGCTTCAGGGGTGAACAGCACCTTAGTCCAAAATGTCTCATTTATGGCTGGATGGCTCTGCCAACAGGCCACGGGTGTTGCTTTGTGTTCATCAGAACGGCAAGGTTTGGGTTGAGGGCTTTTGATACTCTATGTTGGCTAGAATTCATCCCAGAAATATTTTGTTACTGTCTTGTTCTCTGTTTCTCCACCTTGCAATGCTTACATTTAGCAGCTGCTTTTCACACGACGTATTGAACCTGCAACCTCAAATGCACTAGCCACTTCATTTTTTAGCTTCAGTGTGCCATGTTTGAAATTGTGCGCCGGTCAATAAACAGTAATAATAAATGATCGATAACAATGTCCTACACAGAGGCCGTATACATTTAACATCTGTGATGCCAAATCTGTAACATCAGTATCTCTCAATGTCGTGTTGTAACTGAGAGCCCTTATTGACAGAAGCTGTAAAGTCTGACTTTTTTTCAGAGCCTCCAGTGGAGCTTAGGTACGGATGTGACACTGCACTGTCCTCCTCATGAACCAAAACCAATAAATATTTCACAGCACACGGCACATTGTCCCCACTTCTGTCAACACTTTGGGACCACGGAATAGCTCCCTTCTTAGCTCTGTGTCCAACCTTATTCCACAAATGCAACTCATAGGTTTTTAAAGGGTCAGCTTCACACAAACATCATGAAGATAGCGATTACTATATGTTTGTTCACAAATGAGTAGCAAATTTGATGTCTGTTAGGTTATATGTCCTAATCTGTCCGTTCTGTCCTAATCCTGGTTTGTCTGGTACTCCACTAAGAGTCGTGTAACCCTGGTTCTTACACTACAACCACTTAATGTTGAAAATCCATTGACTTATCAAATGTTTTTCGACTGAACCCCTTCTCTGTGCCTAGCTTGGATACCCAGAGCTGTCTGTGCAAGTAGCTGTGGCTCAGACGGGTTGAAATATGCATGCATCTGAAACAATCATTCTTGTTTACCCAAAGCCCTTGAACCTACAGGATCAGAAAGTTTCCGCAGTGAATTCTGATCTCTAAAAATCCCAGTCCAATAAATTGCCTCGGCTCTGAGCAAACATCAAAACAAACCGTTTCTCTCTGTGTGCCACCATATGTTGGGGTTTTAGACAGTGAGGAAGCAGAGAGGAAGAGAAACCGAGGGATTCACACTCTGTTTGTGAATTTGTCTCTGGTGTGTTCCTCTAATAACTAGATCTTCGTCCTGACTGACGTGTTTTCTAACTGAGGGTGATTATTGACACTTTTGCTGTCACATAGATGATGAATTATTTTGATTAATGCAAAACCACTTGTGTCACTCATTCACCGAAAGATACATACATATCAGTGAACAAAACATAATAAAAAGCATTCCTTTTGTTAAATTGAGTGTACATGTATGTCCACATTACAGATGAACAAACGTTTTGTTCGTCTTTACCCAAGATGACGGTACTGATGTCTGCAGTAACAAGCTGTCCTCTTCTTCCCCCAAAGAGGACGACCCCTAAAGGAGGTAAATGTGTCAGATTCAGATGTATTACAAACAAATACTTTTCAAAGACAAAAACATTGGGACATCTGCTAGCTTGTTATTGTCTGTAATTACAATGACAATGAGTTGTGCAAATACTTGTCTTTGGGTGTTTCATCAGTGGTGGGCTGGTGGGCTGGTAGGCCTCCAGCTCTAAGCCACAGAATGTTAAAATGGTCTGATATAATTTTGGGGTGATCAAGAAAAAAATCAGAAAAAAGCTGAATAGTTGACTGCTTTGGGACCTGATTAAATGTGTGTGTGTAAAAGATTGCCATCTTTTCAATGGGCTGCAACTTTTGAGTCCAAACATTTTCCCAGAGTAATTAAATTACTTTAAATGCTTTAATTTTCCTGTGATGCTGCATAATTCTACTCCACTGTGCATTAGTTGTTGATGAGTTTGGTGCTAGGCTCCCCATGACTCGTTATATTTTGGCCCTGCTTCCCACTGAGGTGTGACGTGGCAGTTTTTCCTGGTCCTCGGTTCTCGCAACAGCAGAGAACACAGCCTCTCAGGTCCGACTCTGCCTTCCTACGATGCAATATCTGTGGACAAACTGTACACGAGCCTCTCAGATTACGCCTTTTAATCACATCTCTCCATACGTCCATCCACTGGGGCATCACGTGACGGATATCGACAGTGACGAAGCGCGGCATTAGAGGGATGCGAGGGATATCTTCCGACTGGGACAGTTCCCGACTGTGGGAAAGCCACTCTGCTGCTGAGTGCATCATGATGAAATAGATGACCCGCCAGATGTTTGTAATCTCTCACTGGGAAGCGGCTAGAAGCGATCAGAAATGAGAGCATAGGAGAGGATTAGCGGGAGAGTGGTGTTGGAGAAATGACTGGAGGTCTCAACCGGGTGCTCGGGGTCAGGCCCCCGCTTCTCTCAGTCACAGGTCACTTCCTGTCTGCTTGGGTCGCATACTAATCCAACCTAATGTGATGGATGTGCGCAGCTGTGTTTGTCGTTATCTGTGTGCGATCTTGTAAGTTTTACCTTGGTTATAAACCACCCCGATTGTTCGACTAAACAAAACAAAAAAACAAACAACAAATGATTCGATTAGGGGGAGATTGTGCAGTCTGGAGAGTAAGTTGGCAGGATGTTACTTGTGTGGACTCATTATCCTCTCTCCGTTTGCGCCCCTAATGCTAATGACAGCAGCTCTAATAGAGCGTAGTTTTAATCAAGAGGAGATTGATGAGAAAGGTTGTGCTGGAGCTGATCCAGATATAACCATCATCAACGTCCTCGTTCGTCTGAGTACTGAATCATGACCAATATTCCCGAATTCATCTGTCATATTTATCACCATACGGCCACTCTGGGGTAGAGCGAGGCTTTCAACAAGCTCCTTTCTCTTACGCTGACTGCTGTTGTTTCCCTCACCTGCTTTCTCTCCTTCCCTCTCTTTGTTTCCCTCTCTCTGTTTCCCTCTCCTTCCTTCCTTCCTTCCCTCTCTCTCTCCTTCCCTCTCCCTCTCTCTCTGTTCTTCCCTCTCTTTGGTCCTCATCCCTCTTCTCTGCACGCCCAATGGTGAGGAGGATTAGACACCCTGCGCCAACAATGTGCTCACCAATGGTGCAGCTTATTCAGTGGGATGCTAGTCCTAGATGGAGGAGGGGAGGACATCCAGTTCCAGGGCCAGTCACCCAGGGCCAAGAACTCCGAGCCAGGCACCCGCAGGTCTCTGGCAGAGGAGCTGCGCTCTCTTGGCTAGCGACAAGAGACTGTTGGAGAACACAGAACAGGAACCTGTTGCTGTTTTGCTGAAAGAGGTTGTAAGGTGTTGGGGGATTTAACTACAAAGGCAAGAATCTGTGTGTGTGTGTGTGTCTGTCTATCTGGGACTTGATTATCTCTTGATCCAGCCACTGTATGAAGTGGATTCACCTGGTATATTGCTCAAGACCCTAGGACATCGCATGTGAAGTTGTTTGGCTTCGCGGTTTGCAAAAAAGAAATCGAAAAACGTGTCCGCCGCCATCTTGAGCGGCGAATATCGATGTAGCCATGGAGAAACACACTTTTGCTGTCAGCGGGCACTGCACTAGCATTCACAGCCAATGGGCATTGCCCACGTACTGGCACCGCGCTACTTTTACCAATGCTAAATACTCGAATCAGCACTCTGTGTTAGTGACCTGTATTGGTGAAAAGAGATGTGAGAATTGCTCCAGACTTTTGGGTGGCGGTGTAATGTTACAGTCCACTTCTGTCCACACCACATCCTCCAGTCAGCGAAGGCACTATTTCCGGTGGGCTTGCTCTGAAACATGCTCATTCCATTAGGAGAGGAAAAGTGGAGACAAGGAAGTGTAAAGAATTGGACATCGTCCCTGGTGCACCTGAGGTACATCGACACACCCAGACTGGCCCTCTCTCCTGGTTCGGAGTATGTAATTCCCATCCTCAATAGCCTCTAAGATATCTGGCCTTTCCAGTTGACTATTTTCCAGCATGGTTCATGGTTCGGCGAATGATAATCATCCAGTTGAAGTTTCAACACTTACCTAGTGCCTTAATTCTCCCCGGTGTGTGTTAGTGTGCCCGGGCATGTGCGTTTAGAGGTGCGTGTGCTTTTAGACTCGGGGGTCATACGTGTCTGTTGGTGTGTCGCACGGAGTGGATGTTGGTGTATTTTGCTGTGCCCCATAGGGGCTTCACAAGCATCTGGTGGAGAGATAAGAGATTACTGTCAGTGATGCCTGCCTCATTGGGGTTGAGCTCTGTGTGATGAAGAGCTGCTTGCACAGCTGCCCTCATCCATCCCTATGCTCTCTGGAAGGTACAGTAGCTGTGCCATGTCAGGAACGACTGTGTGTGTGTGTGTGTGTGTGTGTGTGTGTGTGTGTGTGTGTGTGTGTGTGCGCGTGCGTGTGTGTGCGTGCATCATTTATTCTGTTTAATCATATTACGATGGCTTATTAGATGTACTGTTTCGACTGTTTTCATGAGGTGAGACGTTTAAATCCTATTGGATATCGGCCTAATCTGCAGCTAAAGCTGTGTTGGCCGTTGGTGTTGGAGCTGTGAGTCCTGTACTGTGGGTACGGATCTTATATGGGGCGCTAATCTAGGGAATTGGGATTGAGAACAAATTGCCACTCTACATTCCCAAATCCTCACTGATTTCGAAATTATGAGCAGCTCAGCCGGCATAAAAGGTTCAGGAGATTATCCTCTTTGACTAAAACACCTCCTAGAGAATTGGGAGAAAACCATCTACTTATCTAGTTATATACTGTCCATCCAGTCATACTGGAACATGTTTACTTACACTGGACACTCTCTATTAACGATATTTGTTAAGATTGAACTCATTCTTCACAACATTTCAGAGTAAAAAAATAATAATTGGAGACTGGAAATGACCTTTGAACTGTTAGGTAACTGGATCTATCGCAAGGTAGGTTTGCTGTGGACCCTATGTGGACCAATATCATCTGCTGTGTCCCACTATGTGTACAGTACAAGATGGATATTTCCACTTGACAGAGAATGTTTCTGGTCTTGGTCCTGACTATCTGTAATCCGGTTTGACGTCATGGAAACAAGTTCTCCGGGAGTGTCTGACGACCTTTGCAAATGTCTCTGGTCTTTGTACGTGTCAAATCCTAAGTGAACATCTCTGGGATCATCCCACTGCCGCACACCACTCAGTTGAAACCAACATCCATGTTCCAGATCGTTTATAACGACAGCATCAGGAGGGGAAAAGTCTCTGGTGAGCAGACCTCGGAAGGGACCTCCTCCAATCCATCCTTCCTTCCGGAAGGTTCCCTGGGAGTCCCAGAGCAGTCTGGTTGTTGGCCGGTGAAGAACGACAGATGCCCCAGACGTGTGGTTCTTGTGTTCCCCAGTGTGCCACCTGCTCTCCAGGGATGGAGGAGTCTGGGTGCTGCGGAGCGGCGTGGAGGAGGAGGACAAAGACTGGGGGTCTCCAACCCTGTTCCTGGAGAGATATCTGCCTCTTGGGTTTTTGTTCCAACCACACTTATCTGACCTGATTCAACACTAGTTACCTGATCAACCAGCTAATTGTTAGAATCAGGTGTGCTAGATTAGCGTTGGAGTGGAAACCTACAAGCAGGTAGACTAGCTCTCCAGGAACACGGTTGGAGTCCCCTGCTATGGATGAACCATCTGGTGGGCTTCCACCAAGGCAGTCGGACGAGGGACGCTGGTCTATCTCTTGCTCTCCGCTCCATGGAGAAGTCAGCTCAGCAGCCCTGCTGTAATAACCTGGGAGAAATTCATTTCCAGTCATTTCAAGTCAATTTGATTCTGTTTCCTTTCATTCATCCTGAAGAAAAGTTCTGGAAAAAATGTCAAGCAGTGATCTTCTCTGGGTCACACAAATCTAGTCTGAGAATTTTGCAGAGGATAGATTTTAGGCAAGGGTCCATCTGTGTGAATGAAGTTTAAGTGTGTGTGTGCGTGCGAGCGAGTGCATGTGTGTGTGTGGTGTGTTTAGCATGCAGCACCGAAAGCGAGCACTCCTTTAGCCTCATTTATACTTTTGAGGTTCCTTTGCAGCATGCAGCCTAAACTTTCTCTCATAAGCCTTCGCCCGGAGCCATAAACTCAAATATTTCAATCACATTCAGTGGAGCTGAAGAGAAAAAAAGTCTTATTACTCATGATGAAAGGATGCTGCTCTGTGAGGGAGACTTGGGGTTTAGAAAATGGAATATGCACTGATAATAGTAGGCAGGTCATTTTGATCAAATATTCGAGGAAACTGCTGGACAACTGAACTTTGTATTTCCATCATTCTGTTGCCCTACTGCAGATGTGTTTGATGAAATATTAAAGATCTGGCGTACAGTAGAGTCAAATCATTCAACCCGATGGTTAGCTCGTCAGTTCATGTGGTTAGCTAGTTAGTTCATGTGGTTCAAGTATTGCTGCAAAAGTATTAGCCGCATGTATGACAGTACTGTTACTGTGGTGTACTGTAGTGTAACATTAATATCTTCAATATCATACTGAACACAAAAAGCTTGCACATGAAACATTTTATTAATGACTCAACATCTTGGGAAACTTGATGGATTGGATGGTGAGGAGAGGGGGATGAGACCGGGGAGGTGAGGGAGGGGAGAGGAGATGAAGGAAAGGATGGATGGTGAAGGAGAGGAGGGCAGGAAAGGAGGAAGAGAGGGGGAGGAAATAGTTTTCCCCTGCTGACCTCATCCCCCCCTTATGGTCAGTTCATGCTCATAAAAATGTGCCAAGCTCAGAACATCTTTATTGAGCAGGGCAGTCTCAATGTGCAACTTTAGCATGGGGTCTGTGACATTACACATTCTTATGAGAGGCCGTATAGGCCTTAATTCATACATTCTAGAAGGTGCGAGACACTGTCTGTGGCAGCAAACCTGTCTGACTGACATTGTTTTTTAAGCACAAATTGGCCTCCAAACCCAGGCAATGTGCACAGTTTAATGACCTGGACACCTCACAGCACCTCACAGCTCCTCTCATCTCATCTCATCTAACTTCATCAGAATCAGAGATGTAAGAGTCTAAGAACTAGCTAATAACTTGGAACTATTTCAGATCCATCCCCTGAGCATCCCAGATGTGGTGTTTGAGCTGGTTCTGCTGGGCCTGATGGAGCTGCACCGTCACCAGCCGTCCGTCACCGTAAGAGCCCCGCCTCCCCGGTCCTGCATCACAGGGGTGCAGTGACATCACCATGTCCAGATAGTGACATGGAAGTCATTACAATCTACATTTACATTTAGCCATTTAGCAGACGCTCTTATCCAGAGCGACTTAAGTACAGGGACATTCCCCCCGAGGCAAGTAGGGTGAAGTGCCTTGCCCAAGGGTGCAACGTTATTTGGCACGGCCGGGAATCTAACCAACAACCTTCTGATTAATAGCCCGACTCCCTTACCGCTCAGCCTCTGACCCCCACGATCTGACAACCCATCTACACCACCATGCGAGCAAAAGTATACAAGTGGTTGACTGCTGTCAATAACAGTTTTGGTGTTTGACCCAAACACCGGCTCCTGCTCTTTTCCACCAGGAATCTCTTCTCTCCTTCCTCTTTTGTTCTTCTCTCCTATCCTCTCTTTCTTCTTCTGCACCACCATCACAAACGCGTCCCTCATTGGGGTTTAAAATATGGACTAAAAAGAGGAAAAAACAGACAGTGTTCAGAGAGTGTGTTAGACAGTTAACATAGGTCGTCATTCCAGTATAAGGAGTATGTGCGTGTGTATCTGCGTGTCTGTTAAGCGTGTGTGTGTGTGTACGTGTGCGCGTGTGTGCATCTGTGTGTGCGATTGTGTGTGTGTGTCTGTGTAATTGTGAAACAGACCGAGTGAAAGGTTCAGCGCATCAACGTTGCAGCCAGACACTTAAGAGTGTATCTCCGAAAGCGACCTTGGCGATTTTGCTTATCTGCAAGGCGTTTTAGGGGTGGAATAGCTGTTCATTCTCCCTCCGAGTAGATGGACAGGGGAGGGCTCTGTGGAGTCAGTACCAATAACTAGTAGCATCAGCACATGTCCCAGCGCCCTCTGCTCTCTCTCCTCTCAGACACGAGGCAGCAGGCTTGATTCTGTTGACTCCCTCCTCAGATTGATATCCTCAGGTCCCTACGTGTCCCAGTCCCTCGCCAGGGTTAATGGACACCACAGAAAAGGGATTTGTAAAAAGCCCCAGATTTCTAATCCTCTCGCTTTCTGCGAGATATAGCCTGGATTGGAGACAAGATCTTGACTTAATTTGAGGCAGATTATCCGTCCAGCGTAATACTGGATTTGACGGCGTGTTTTTGCAGCAGACTGGTCTGCCTTTTCAAAATACTGCGATGAGAAGCCAACCTGAGTTCACATCAGACCTTCGTGAAGCGGCCTGAACAGCAGGCACACATGACCGTTAAACACGTTTATGTCATTTTCATGACGGTCTCGGGTCAAGCTCAGAGCAGTTATGTGTGGTGTCGTTTCATTGAATATTCACCAGTTTATTTCCATATGCCTTCAATAATGTATCAAAATGATGAGCAACACAGAATTCATGGATTTCAATATACATAAACTTAATTTTACCTCACTTCGGAATCTGGCAGTTGCCTGGGGCGAGTGAGTCTCGAGCGCGTGCACTAACTGCAAAAAAACTGCACTTAGAAACGCCGCAGCTTTCACATCAGCCGTAATGCAGTGTGATGTTCGGGGCAAGCTAGTGTTATTCATCGCTAGCTGCCTTTGATCCTTCCCCCCAGAGAGACCATACACACAGGTTTACATTCACGAATGGGTTTGACACACACCTATCAGCACAAGCTGGTCCTGACCAGGAAGAGGAAGCTGTAGTCAAAAAGTACTGTGAAAAGGTCGACCAAGATAAGTCGTGAAAGCGCTGAGGACATGCGGTTTGCAGCTTGCTGTGCTGTCGTCTCGATGCAGATGAATGACTTCTGGATCCTCGGGTGATGTCAGACTGGGGCTGGGGGTGAGACACTCGTGGGAGTGAGTCCTCCGACACTGTATGTCCTCGGTCCGAGAGAGCTCAATGTGGAGGTGCCCGGACTTGAGCCGGGGCCAGACTTGACAAAGCACTTGACTTCCTCCTCCAGATAAGGAGCATGTCGCTGTGGGCCAGCCCGCTGTCAGTGAGGATCTGCGGGAGGAGAGGGTGTAGTTCTGGCCTGACGCCTGACTGAGATGAGAGACACACTGGTCCACGCTGATCTGTTATGTTTTCGGACTGGGATACCGATAAGTCGGCTTGCATAACCCATATGACGTAACAACTGTGTTCATACTGTAGTTATTATTTCTGTGTTGTAATACCCAGGGAGGCTCATCCACATATTACCTATGCCTAGCAGGTATCAACAGGATTTCTTTGGTCAACTTCGAGCTTAATTGTACTCCGTAAATGGACGAGTATCCTGAGAGTGAAACATCCACAAACCGCAGCCATCTCTATGAAAGAAGAGTTTTTATTCATAATATATTCATACTTGTACACAAGTAAAATAAAATGCATTTCTATGATTTCATTTTCAGTCCGAGTGATCAACTGGACAGCTTTCTCCCCACCGCCCGTAGCCATACTGTGAGGAAAAACAAACTCATATTGAGGGAGGTCAGACGTTTGTCTTTACTTAAGTACTTATAAACAAAAAAAACAAAAATACATAACAGTACCCAACATATGCGTCACTTTTGGAATAAATGATGGGGAATGAAGATCTTTCTCAACAAACAGCCCACTGAACAATCCTCGTGTGCGTTCGGCGCTCTCATTTCCTGTATTTTTTCCAGTGTCTGGCCGTGCAGTCACCGTCTTTGCAGTAAAAGCTTTTTGAGAGGGAAAACAAAGATGACACACTCCAAAGTGTAGCTTAGACACGATACAGTTCAGTACATACGGAACACAGAAATTTGGGCACCAATTCATTATATACATTAGAGCTGAAGTGTTCTGTAAAGGCATCCATTTTGTTAAATGTAGTCTAACTTCTCCTATTATTGTTAGTCTACCCCTGACGGGTCAACGCGACTTCCTCTTTCTCAGTCCCCTCGACTGTTGCGGAGGTCACGGCGAATCCTGGGTCATTGTCATGGGCATTAACAATCTGTGAGTCCGACTTGTGAGAGAAGGACCTCCGGTCCTAAGACATCGGCAGCCACATCCAGAGCAAGGGCAGAACGAACCAGCCTAGCACCTGCAACGTCGACCCACCCCCTCTCAGACAGTGAGCGTCCGATTTGGGCTTTTTCATGCACTTCTTCTTCTTCTTGGATGGGGCTGTAGAAGGTTCCAGGTTGTTCAGCAGGTCGGGGTTCAGCTGATCCAGGTCGTTGGACAAAGTCCCCAGCGGCCCGTCGTTCAGACTCTGCTTGTTCCGGGTCTCGTTTTTCGTCCTCTCGGCCTCCCGGAATTTGGTCTTGGATATGTTCTCCTTCTCCTTCAGGGGGTTATTTGTGATCTGGCGGCTGTTGTAGGACGACGGGTCGGGAATAGCTTTGCCGGAGACGATGGAGGACTTCTCGTTGTCGGGAAGACAACACCTGGGAAGGGACTCTCCCAGGGGGTTGTCCGTCTTGGAGCTGAACACGTGGGTGTGGATCTGAGGTGTTTCCACGCAGCCCTCCAGATCGCTGCTCTTCAGGCGTTTCAGGTCCTTCCCTGCCAGGACGGCGGGAACGTTGCACTCCAGCTCGGAGCTCGAACCCTTGAAGCGCTTGAACCAGTCCCACAGGGTCTTGGCCCGGCAGTCGCAGACCCACTGGTTCCCGTTGAGGCGCAGGTACTGCAGCGACACCAGCGGGTCCATGGTCGCCCCCGTCAACACGGTCAGGTTGTTGTAGAACAGAAACAGAGTGGTCAGCTTGCCCAGGTCGCTGAAAGCCCTCGGCTGAACGTGGACGACCCGGTTCTGGTGGAGTAACAGCCGGTCCAGGCTGACCAGGCCTCTCAGCATGTGCTCCGACACCGTCTTGATCTTGTTGTTGTGCAGGAAGAGATACGTGAGGTTGGCCAGGTCCATGAAAGTGTCGTTGTGCAGCGCCAGCAGATTGTTGTCCTGCAGGTAAAGGTACTGGAGGGAGAAAAGGCCCCGGAACACCCCGACAGAGAGCTCTGAAAGGCCGCACCGATGCAGGTGCAGCGTGTGCAGCTTGTTCAGGCCCCGGAAAGCCATGGGACTAATGATACGCAGGTTGTTATTGTCCCCGATATCCAGCTCCTCTAGTCTCTCCATCCCGTAGAAGGCCCCGGCCTCGATGTGGCTGATGTTGTTGGAGTACAGCCAGAGAACGGTGAGGTTGTGGCAGGAGCTGAAGCTGGTGGACCTGACCACCGTCAGTTTGTTGCTCTGAAGGAATATCCGCTGGCTCTGGATGGGAATCTCGGTGGGGATGGATGACAGTCCTTGCTGCTGGCAGGCCACCGTGGGCTTCGGCTCCATGTAGCAAACGCATCTGGCAGGGCAGCCATGTGCCTGAGGCACCAGGTTTAACCACACCACCAGGAACAGGAGTCGACTCCCTGGAGAGCGAGAGATAATGAGAGAGATGGAGAGAGAGAGAGAGAGAGAGAGAGAGAGAGAGAGAGAGAGAGAGAGAGAGAGAGAGAGAGAGAGAGAGAGAGGGAGAGAGAGGGAGAGAGGGAGAGAGAGAGAGAGAGGGAGAGAGAGAGAGGGAGAGAGAGAGAGAGAGAGAGAGAGAAAGAGAGAGAGAGAGAGAGAGAGGGAGAGGGAGAAAGAGAGAGAGAGAAGTAGGAAGGAAGCAGGGGAGTTGGATCAGTTATGAGCTTAATCATAATTCTAACAATAGAACAGAACTAGGTCATCAATAAGTGAAATCTAAATCTTTCAGTGAGAAATTGCAAAGGCAAACTTGAAATGACTCCCGATCAAAGATTTATTCACGAGATGACTCGTGAGCGCGAGGGGAATCGGAGGTTCAGTCCCAGAGGTGGAAAAGGAAAAGTGAATGTTGTCTTTTGAAGTGGGAAGAGAAGAACCCTCCAGCAGGTGTGTCACTACCTTTCATGCTACATCAACATCTCTAAATGTCTCCACAACTTATAGAGGTTTGTAAACGTGTCGTCCCTGTGACCAACCTCTGAGTGTCACTGTCTCAGGAAAGAACGTTTTTTGCGTGTGTGTGTTTATTTTTAAGATATTCTTTTGGCATTTGATGGCTTTATTGGACTGAGATGGTTACAGAGAGACAGGAAATGAATGGGAGAGAGAGAGGGGATTCAAACCCAGGCCACTACGTTAGGGCCTCAGCCCACATGGTACACTCACTACCCAGTGAGCTACAGGGGAGGCCCCCGGAAACAAACTGTTAATCCCTCGTGAAAAACCACGCTTTTTTCCGAAAGGACACATCTTTTATTAAGTGCATTCCTGTCAATAAACCGTACTGTAAGACTAGCTTTCGTCTCCATTAAGAGACAGCAATACCCACATGCCTGGTCTGATGTAGCCCTGTGCCAAGCCCTGAGAGGACGCTCTCTTTACTGGTGATGCAGTGTGTCTTTAAAGAGAGACCCGTTGCTGCTAATGTGTGCTTGGGGAGCCTTCTCGAGCCTGCATCAGCGCATCCCAAGGACCATGGGAGATGCTTCATTAAATATGGGTGGGCAGCTTTTATGCCGAATTAGCCGTCTCAAATAGAGTGGATAATTGAGACTTTTTTTCAGGTCGGATATTTGGCCTGAAGGGGGTAGACAGGCGGGGTTTCCTGGCTGGGGCTGGTTTGGGGAGGTGGGGTTACTTCAGGCCATGACAGGAAGGCTTTTACGAGAGCAGTGTCAAGATGACAGGAACAGGAAGTGCTTACTCTGTAAGACGCGTCACCGTTCATCCCGAGTCCCTGCGGTTCCGAAGCCTAATGTGCTCTCATCGATAATTGCTGCAAACGTTGTTGCTTAAGTGCTCTACAGTTGAGGCGTGACAAGGGCTGCGTTTTCACGTGGTAATCAATATTCTTCACACTGCACAGAAGGTGTTGGAGCTAATCGCGAGACGTGCAAGCCCATTGGACTAATTCCTCAAAGATTGAGCGTGTCAAGCGTCTAGTCAGAAATGTAGCACCCCCTGCCGAGAAGCAGATACTGTCGAACAAATCTACTCCGACCTTCTCTGGAGAGAAGGGTTTCCAACCCCAGCTGCCAGGGGCATGAGAGGAGTCCCACACCAGCCGTTGTGACAGGTAGTGAAGTACTGGGAAATGCATGAGGTTTACCCATCCCTCTTCCTCCTCTCTCTCTCCCTCCCTTCTCCCTCCCCCTCTTCCTCTCCTCTCCCTCTTCCCTTCCCTCCCTCTCTCTGTCGCTCATTCCCCTCTTCCCCCCCTCCGTGTTGTGGTGCGAGCTCATCTCCGGACCCTATTATCGGGGGCTCTTGCGTGGTCTGACAGCGGCCCTCTGCTTCACTTTCCCTCCAATCTTACTCCTCAGCCGTCAGGACTCTACCGCCGGAGAGCTGTCAAGACTTCTGCTTCTTTTTTTTTTCTGCATCGCAGCACTTTTCTCTCTTTTCTCAGCCCTGCCTAACAATAGCACATTTTTTTTACCGCATAACACGCTTCGTGTCTCTCCGCGGCTGCTTTCCTCTTTTCTCTCCCTCCCTCTCTGTTCATTAAGGGGCTATTTCCACCCACGCGTTGTATGTTGAAGCGCCTGTTTTGGAGCTCTGGGCATAATGTTGCTTGTCTTCGTTAGCATCTGGTGAATGACAGTCGAAGCCACTCAAATGACATCAGGTTTGAACCAATTATTTTTGGCCCACTGACTGCTTCTGTATTTAGTGCCGTATCAATTACCAAGCCATGAAACCTGTCACTACGTATTAACTATGTGAAGCCCGCCTCCCTGTTGTGTTGAACCTGTGTGCTTGCTTTGAACTGGGATCACTCGGGTCCAACTGGTTTCTTCTGTCGTTCAAAGTGACTCCTGACCAACTTCAGAGCAGATCGTCTGACCTGTCGAAGCAGGTCTTATAACTAACTATAGGACAGATAGTTCTGCTAGTTCAACCCCTTAACACTATCATGTGGTCCACGTGTGTTAAACACTCTTCATAGCATATTTCTGCTAAATCTGAAACTGAGGTAGCGTTTTGTTGATGGTACTTATATCTACGTATCTAATTAAATAGTGTACACTTACTGTGTTGCTTATTGGTGCAAAACGTACACATCCCATACTACGAAATGCAGCACAAAAGCGACATTATGCCAACTTGAAACATTTCATCACCCACATCTTCTCTATGGCATCCCAGTCCTAGATGCCAGCCGTCGAATCAAGTTTCAGACAATGCCGTCTCTTTCGAAAAACACCTCTGTTATTGGACAATGGTCATATTCACTCTTGGAACTGACAAGCACTCTTTTGTGTGTCCTGGCGGCGGTGCTAATCCGCGACCCTTTTCCTCTCAGCCCTGTGAAAGCCCATTGATTGTGGCACTCCCTCTGCTTGTTTGACAAGCACTACACAAGCACTAGACAAACCCTCACAAAAAGACGGAGAGGACACGCACGCCTGGCCGTGCGTCGACGAACAGCCGACCCGGGGACGGCCTCTCGCTCTCTCTTGTTTCCTAATTGAGATCTTTGGCGCGAACAAGGCGCTCGCGAAAACACAGGAGGGCGCGTGGGAGCGTCGAGGGTTGTTTGTGGAGCTCGCCAGCGCGTGACAGATGCCGACGCCCAGCTTATCTGCATGTTTCTCGGGCAAGCCAGGGAAGGGAAGGCAGCGTCGGTTCAGCTCCATCCACCCGCCTGTGACTGAGGCGCACAAACCTGGCGCTCCCAGAAAACCGAGGGCAGGCTGAAACGGGAGCTCGGGACGTGCTGTAATTCATCACCGGAGCTTTTGCTATGCGAGGGCCCGGGATTGGGTGAGGCTGACACGCGAGGGCCCGGGATTGGGTGAGGCAGACACGCGAGGGCCCGGGATTGGATGAGGCTGACACGCGAGGGCCCGGGATTGGGTGAGGCTGACACGCGAGGGCCCGGGATTGGGTGAGGCTGACACGCGAGGGCCCGGGATTGGGTGAGGCTGACGGGAAGGGTTATCCTCCAGCCCAGATAGGAAGGGGGAAGCCTCTGTCAGGAGAAACCTCATGCTGCTCACGGGAGGTTCTCCAACAGCACTCTGCATTCCGCCACGGTCTCCTCGCCTGCTCTGTATGTGCGCCCGATCGGGGCACGTCGGGGTGTGTGCCTGTTGCGGAGTGCCTTCGTGCATACCAAGACGCTGCCGTCGAGGACGGATCACCTGCCGTCCATCGGGCTTTCGCAAACGGCCTGTTTCCAGACGCCGTCAAAAGCGGACGCTGTCTCCCGCTCCTGAGTACAGTGAGGGGAAGAAGCCTGCGTGTTCCGCTGCGACCAGCTGCCAGCCGACAAACATAACTCAATGAGGACATTCATCACACGCTCCGGCCAGATCTTCACACATGGCAGGGAGAGAGGGAGAGAGATGCGGAGGGGCCGGGCTGGTGAATGAGAAAGGGAGCATTTGATCAAAGTGGGGTCAAGCTGTGTGTGCGTGGGTTTGGTTGGGGTCCAGCCTATCAGAGGGACAGACCCGGGGTGTGTGTTTTATGGGGTCCAGCCAATCAGAGGGGCGGACTGGCTCATTTCTGACACATATCTAGTGCTGCCCTGCAGATGGCTCATGAATAACAAAGGGTAGGCTGGGAGAGAGAGAGAGAGAGAGAGAGAGAGAGAGAGAGAGAGAGAGAGAGAGAGAGAGAGAGAGAGAGAGAGAGAGAGAGAGAGAGAGAGAGAGAGAGAGAGAGAGAGAGAGAGAGGGTGAGAGGGGGGGTTGGATAGAGACATGGAAAGGGAGGGAGGAGGAAGGGAGAGAGAGGGAAATGGGGGGAGGGAGGGAGAGAAGAAGGAAGAGAGCGAGGGAAGGGGATGTGTGCACACTCGTCCAGAAATGTAGATTGTATTTTTGGGGAGAGAGAGAAACAAAGCGTGAGACTGTGTGTGTGTGTGTGTGTGTGCCCATCCCAACAACTTCATCAGCACAGCAGCAGAAGGTATCTGTCATCTGTCAGAACTACATGATTTAACAAGGAGGAAACATAGCTACCGAAGACAAGCCTAGCGGGGGACAGAACACTGAGAGAAGCTTCACACCATGAGACCAGGGCCACAAAACGAAGCCTCATCCCCATCCCATGGTATTCATCACCTGGCAACCAGCCAAACAGGCCTGCTTGAAGAGATAGCTCACGAAACTCTGGAGGTGTCTGAGGTGACTGTTGTCTGCCCGGGACTCACCCCTTCTCCCAGCAGCCCCGCACCACCCACCTCACTGTGCCGGCTCTCATGCGGAAACGGTGTCAATAACGTGGGGCTCAGCTGAGAGGAGGGCAACGTGTGGGCGTCCAACAGCGCTCTCCTCAAACCTCAGCGCAGCAAAGGAGGAGTGCCCTACTTTGGGCTCGTATCGTGCGGGTTAGCCCGTAGCTCCGTTGCTCTGTGTCGGCGTACGCGGAGCCTGCGGCAGAGAGACGGCGGACGGAAGCTTCCAGAAGTGCGACTTCCCTCAGCTTCGCGGAGGCGGATCCCACAGCACAGCTGTTCGCATCTGCTCCGGAAGGGGCTCCTCGTCATGGTAATGGGTGTTGAAGCCATCATGTTTGGAGCGTCAGGAGATAACCCCCTCACACACACACCTCCCCCCCCCCCTTCTCCTCAGCAGGCCTCAAACTGAATCACATCCTCCCATTTGAGGGGCTTTTATGAGCAATAAAGCTCCGTTTGAAATTGAAGAGGCTGATAACACTCTGAGAGAAGGCATTATTCTGGTATGAATGGAGATGAGGCATGACGAACCACCTTAGAGATACCGGTGTTGAACTGGGCGAAGCTTCGCAGATACTGTACGAAGCTTCACAACCGCTACAGAGATAGCAGTGTTGCTACGTCCGAAGCTTCACAACGACCACAGAGATACCATTGTTGTTCTGTACGAAGCTTCACAACCCCCATAGAAATGCCAATGCTGTACAGAGATCCAGTGTAGCTAGGACTGCCTCATTGAGACAGAACAGCTTGCACCATAGACAGCATCCGCTGACAGCCAACACTTTCACAGTCTGGTCGCCTGGACATTCACACTTGGCTGTCTGAGTAGCGATTTTAGCACCCGATGTGTCTGGCACAGCACCAAATGTTGTTTCTTCCTTCTGGTTTTTAGGTTTGTTTACGTGGATGAGATGGAACCTCTCAGTGTTCTTCAGACCGAAAGACCTGTTCTGGGACACTGAACATTATCTACTCAGAGCCCTCTGACAGGATCATTACTACATACTGTCTCACAGCCTGGCAGCCTGGCTCGTTCTGCTTGCATTCCAGAGTCCAGTCAAGATAAACTCTTGTTTCCCTGCAAGTTTCAATTTGAGAAAAATGCATCGAACCAGCGGTTCCAACAGCTCAATTCTCAGCAGCTAGACTCAATTCAGAAGGAAGCCGTTGAGGGATTTGTGCTGAAATGGTGTGTGTTTCAGAACTCTGAGCGTTTCGTATTTCAGTGAAATATTTTCGAAAAATATTTCTGTTTTTTTTTTTGCAATTTCAGTCTCAATCTGGAGCTCGTCTAGCTTTAACCATGAACCTGGGCTTCACTTTGCACCCTTTCCTCCACAGTCTATCCACAACTGAGCATCTGCTACAGGATTCGCCCACATCTTCTGACAAGCGTGCCAACAACTTGCTCTGACTGCCACCGCAGGACAAGCCGTCATCGGCGTCTCTCTCATCGGCTTAACGTGTCACCCTTCCCTTTCCCTTCCCCTGCCCTGCGCTCTGATGGTGCCCAGGCCCTAGCACGTCAGCCCGCATCGACGCGGACCCTGTGATTGACGGATGCCCATGAGGAAAACCTCAACTAGTGACCTTAACAAGCTCAGCAGCAAGTCACACAGAGACGCTAATCTTTCAGTCATGCCTCGCTGCAACCCGTTAATCTTGTTCTGGAAAGTGCAACTTTAGAAGCTTTCTTTTTCACTTTGAAGCCTTGGAAGCACAAAGGCATCTAGACAGTGCGTCCACTCAGACATACACACAGAGTGTACAGTTGTGAGGGGGGGTCGGGAGCATGGCTGAGAAGGAGGGGGGGGGGGTATCTACAGTAGCAGAATTAAGACCAGTGCGACGGATTAAAAGAGCAGTACAGGGGTGAATGCAGTTCGTCGAGTGGGCACGCGCGTGTGTGTCCATAGCACTGTGTTTCCACGGTGAGCTAGGTTGTCTGTATGACATACCGAGTCTCACCGCCATGGATATTTATGTTCCTTAACCTCACACATTTGAATACCCCATCATCCCTCATCACACATCCGCCAAACTCATGCTTGCCCTCTGTTCCTCAGCTGCCAGCCACCAGGTTCTCCTCAGGCCTGATTATGGCCGTAAATATACATTCTCACCTCGACTCTCACAATAGCATGACTCATCGCTAATGGCAAACACAAGCTCAGGCACCAACAACAGCCGTCTGCACAAATCCCTGAACAATCACAGCAGAGAAACAGAGAGGCCCCGGGGAGCAGAGAGTAAGCTGGAGCCGGATTAGACCCATCATCACGGGCCACGTTTTAACTAATTCAGAGCAGCTTCTTCTACGGATCGGTCTATTTTCAAAGTGTGGGTACTCTGGAGACACGTTGACCTGAAAAAGACAAACCTCTCTCCTCCCTTCTCCTTTCATCTCAGGAGTCACCCAATGCAGGCTGGCATGCTAGCATGGGCCTGGTTCCACTATTGTGCCCAACACTGCAGGCTAGCACGTTAGGATGGGCCTGGTTCTAACACTGTACCCAACACTGCAGGCTAGCATGTTAGCATGGGCCTGGTTCCAACACTGTACCCAACACTGCAGGCTAGCATGTTAGCATGGGCCTGGTTCCACCATTGTGCCCAACACTGCAGGCTAGCATGTTAGCATGGGATTTGGTAGTGATATCTATTGTGTACACGTGTCTTTGTGCATGTGTGTGTGTGTGTGTGTGTGTGTATTCTGAACCTTACCCCTCTGTATCCCCCTGCCAGACTACAGCATGTTTGGAAATACCCAAGCCAGAAAACCTCCAATTGTGCCATTAGTATGATACTTGTGTCTCAGTCTCTTGTACAGTTCGAAACTTGACGGCAGGACTGTTATCCTTGTTACTATCTATTCAAATAACACATTTTCATATCTTCTATTGTTAATTTGTCACTTGTGTCCCTGTACTTTATACTTTTGTATTTGCCTGTTGTTGTTCTTGCACTATTTCAATGCATTGTCAGATGCAATCTCGCAATGCATCATCAGAAGCAAATTCCTTGTATGGGAAAATTTGCTTGGCAATACAACCAGATTCAGATTCTGCCGAATCTTTCTGACTGTATGAAACCCTTTCTACTTCTGAGGAGGGATGGAGGAACAGCCCTCCCAGGGCGCCAGAGCGTTTTTGAGAACATCTAATGTAAATGTGAACGACAAACATCGACGGAGGGATGAAGCAGGAGACACTTCGAGAGTGGATGTCAAATAAATCCAAGTGATAGAGACATCAGAGGAATGAGGGAGAGAAAAGGAAGATGACAGAGAGAGAGAAAGAGAGAGAGAGAGAGAGAGGGGAGAGAGAGATAAAGAGCAATAGAGAGAGAGAGAGAGAGAGAGAGAGAGAGAGAGAGAGAGAGAGAGAGAGAGAGAGAGAGAGAGCAATAGAGAGAGGAAGAGTGAGAGAGTGAGAGAGAGTGAGAGAGGGTGGGTGGGGGGAGGAGAGATGCATTGGGAGAGACCCCTCTCTACATGCCTGGCTCTGGCAGTGATGCCCACGGGCCACGGTGGGTGCTGAGTCCCAAACTGGAGTTCAGTCAGCCTGCGTGTGAGTGGCGTCCAGAGAGGGAGGCAGACGTCACAGCCATCTGCTCACCGTTTCTGATGTCGACTACTGTCAGATCCTGGAAGCCGGCGATCACAAGGCAAAGCACCAAGCTGGCTCGCGGAGCCTCTGCATGCGCTGCAGGTGAGGCATACAGAGAGGACAGGGTGGAGGGGCGAGGCTGACGCCAGGGTGGGGCCGGGGAGGAGGCTGAGGCTGGGGAGAGGAGCCAGACCTGAGGCTCTCTCTGCCGGGGGAACACAGGGAGGGGGACGCTGTGAGTCGTCGCATTTGAGTGCTTTTTCTGTTTTAGCAGGGTATGTGTGTGGAGAGAAGGCCCCTCGCACAATGCGATCGCTGAAAGGCTACGGTTCCTTTTTCCCCGTCAACAGAGAAAGTCAGGGAGAAAGATGCAAGGGGGCTTGTTTAATGAGCCCACTTCAGAGAAGTTATTGTAGCTAGCCGCCGCTGTGCTTTGGGATGAATAGAAAGAGGGAGAGAAAGAGGGGAAGGGAGAGAGATAAGTGGGATCGAGGGAGGGAGGGAAGGAGGGAGGGAGAGCCTTGTGCATTATTTACCACCGACTTGAGCATCACTACTGCCCAGTCAGATAAAGCTTCCTGCTGCAGGAAAATGGATTTTCTTCTGAGGAGCCTGGATGAGAAGTAGAGAAGGAGGGAGGAAGAAAGGAAAAAAAGGGAGGAAAGTGAAGGGGGGGGGGGGGGGCGGGGGCTTAGAGGGACAACCCAGACTTTTCCCCTGCCAGTCTCTCTGCTATCTCCCAGCCCTCCTCCACCCCCCCTCATCCCTCCCTCCACCTCTCTCCTCCGTGTCACACAGATAAGAAGAAGCTTCTTTACATCTGAGGCCCCCTCATGGATCAGTCACCTTTTCCTCTCGAAAGGTCGGATCCTGGCCCCGGTCTCCCCCCACTGGGCCTGCTGTATCCCTCGCTCTTTATCTCCAGCGCCAGAGCCGCACCGCCCCGCCCCACCAGCTTGGGACAGAAGTGCATTCTGGGAGATAGGGTGCGGTTGGATGAAGAGACGACGAGCCTGTGAAAGATTTTCTGTGAGGCCATCTGATAAGACACGGGGATCCAATAGTGGGTGGCGCCGAGCGGGGGAGACATCTTGAGCGATGGGGAGGATCGGCCCGGGCTATCTTGGCGACACACCTCAGCTCCCAGCAAGTGGAGTCTGAACAAGCAGCCGCCAGATCAGAAAGGGGGATAAACGCGCCACAGAGCCTGGCAACCACCTGAGACTTCATGAAAAAGCCATGCTGTCACTGCGAAACCACAACACATGACAGAACTCTACCCCTACCAACACTCCCCTCATTCCTGCGCAGGTGTGCTCCACACTTGTCCCTGTTCCACACCGCTCTGCTCGGTCTCCTGTAAGCTGCTGTACTGTAGGACGGCCCAGCTGACAACACCTCCTGCTCTGCTGCCTGGGTAATGAGTCATTCTCCCCTGGAGGAAAACAATCTGCTATTTTAAACTGCACCCTTCAGCTGCAGTTTCCCCCTCCCCGCCCCCCCCCTCCCCGCCCCCTAGCCCCGCCTGGAAGATCCTAGTGGCTGTGAAATGAGAGCGGTTCTCACTGGTCAGGCTAATGGGCCAACGTGTGCGAAGAACACAGCCTCGCTCAGTGCTCGGATGACACGGTTTGGTTTGACTGCTGTGCCTGTGTGTGTGTGCGCGTGCGTCCAGGTATCCTGTGTGTTTGCGGGTGTGCGTCTAGGTGTCCTGTGTGTGTGTGTGTGTGTATGTGTGTGTGCCTCCTCTGGGTGTGCATGCTCATCCTATGATGTGGTCAATCTGAAAGGTTTTCTCGAGTGATCAAAGCCCACATGAGCACCTCTCATGTAGCAAGCTTGGAGGCTGGGGGCAAGGGAGGCCATGAGGCTGGGAGGCTGGGAGACTGAGAGGGTGGGGGCCTGGGAGGCTCCTTGAGCCTGGGAGGCTCAGAGGGTGGGAGGCTGGGGGGCTTGGAGGCTGGGGGGCTGGGAAGCATTGGCGCTGGGCGACTTAGAGGTTAAGAGGGTGGGATGGTGGGAGGCCGTGGGGCCGGGAGGCTGGGGGGCTGCGTGTTGCGCTAACACAGCCTCTCTCCCTCCTCATCTCTGCAGACATTGTGTGACAGGAAGGATCTTCATTCTGCTGATCTAACACGGTTTCCTCTCACTCTCTCTTTCACACACACACCCACACACACACACACACACTCCTCTCTCCTCCTTGTTAAAAGCTGGTTTCCAGAGGACCATCCAGGGAGGAGAAGGGAGCTGTCCTGTGGTGTTCTTAAGCTGTAGCAGACTAGCTCAGAGGCAGCACTAAAGTAGTTGCATGTTTATCATAGCATCTGCTCTCTCCGTGTGTGTGTGTGTGTGTTTGTGTGTGTGTGTGTGTGTGTGTGTGTGTGTGTGTGTGAGTATGGTTATGTGTGTGTGAGTGAGTAACAGCAGAGCATTGGCCTAGTCTAACAATAGAAGAGGTTTACTCTGCTATAGTATAGTATCTGTGTTGCTAAACCAGCAGATTCACAGTGTACACTGAATTTATAAACTATAAATTATAAACTATAAAATATAAATTATAAACCTTATGGAACCTGCCAGAGGCCAGTACACTTGGAGATTGTATTGATTTTCATACCAAGCTCCAAATGGCCAACCTTTATGTAAACTGAAGGCTTATTGGCTGGTTAGAAAGTTATGCAGTGCAAACGGAAGATGGATTGGCTGGCTATGCAGCACTGCTGTGCATACTGAAATACAATTGGATGGATATTATGTTTTGCATAACATACTGAAGGCTTATTGATTGGTTATATATCTCTGCTGTGCGTGATGTGTTTGGACATGGAGATAACCTAATGCTTTTAAGAGGGTAGCAAATAAATCCACTGTATGCTATCCTAAAACAATAACTGTTACATTAAGACTGATGTTAATGATTGACTTTTGACAAAACCACTTTTCCGTCTAACAAATAGCACACGTTTTGGTCCTTGTGAGATTATAATCAGCCACCAGCAACGTCTAAATGGAACAAGCTAGTTGTGATTGATTGCGTAGCCCTCTGGGCAGAGATAAGAGCCTAATTACTTGTTTGGGGCAAGAACCTTGACCATATCTCCAATGACTTATTCCAGGGATGTTTGAAAGGATTAGCATTAGTAGCATTTTAATCATGGCTGGTGATACAATTACTCAGATATCTGAATCAAAAGTCTGAATTGGCTGCACTCAGCCCTATGTGCCAGTGTTTTAGAGGGAAAGCACAGACAACGATACAGAGTATCTTTCAGTGTAAGGGTTTATATTCCACTACTCTGCAGATAAAGATACACCCTGACCGGGCAAGAGGCATCCTCGATCTTCTCTCTAAAGACAAGATGGCCGCCACAGGAACCCAGTCTAGAATTAGCCATCTCCTCTGCTTTGTCGCCAGTGTCCTTCAGTGCTCACCTTGCCAAGCATCGCAGGAAATTAAATCAAACACGATTGAACAGAGACAAGTTCGTCCACCTGGCTAAAAATGCAGCAGGCTGGTCCCCCCCCCCCCCCCCTCCGAGAGAGAGAGAGAGAGAGAGAGAGAGAGAGAGAGAGAGAGAGAGAGAGAGAGAGAGAGAGAGAGAGAGAGAGAGAGAGAGAGAGAGAGAGAGAGAGAGAGAGAGAGAGAGTCTCCCAGGGTGACTTCTCTCCCCAGACCACATGGTGCTCCAGTGGGCCAGAGGGTGAACACACACCCTGGCTCCTCTCACACAGCCTCAGAGAGCTGCAGAGGAGGGTAAACATGTCAGTCCTTTGGCGCAGCCAGGACCAGGGGGGGGGGAGTGGAGGAACTACAGTTTTTGTCAATTGCTAAAACACTGAAACCCATTGGCTGAACAAAGTTCTCAGTTGGCTGAACTCATGTAGCTAATTGGGCCTGTCTGTTGTCAATACCTTAAGCCATTTCACATGGTAAAACACAATTTGCAGATCTCACTTAGGATTTCAGCAAAACTCTAAACAAATTCTCATTTTTAAAACACATTCTGCACTCTAATGCACATGACATCCATACCTGGTAAACACAAATGGCAACAATCAAATATAAATAGAGAAAACATGTAATTGACTAAACACAACCACTCAAAATTGATATCACTTGTTTCAAATGATGTGACACAACCAATATAAGCCAGTTCAGAGAGCAAACAGGTTGTTGAAGGTGGGAAAATATTGCTTGTGATGTCGACATCACTGCTCTGGCCTAACCCAGCCCAAAGACAAGAAGAAGCATATTGATCACATGTTTACTTCTTTGATTTTTGTCCCTTTTAGTATTGTATACTGTAGTACAGTGCATTGTAGGCTGTATACTAACAAATTGTATGGCCCTGAACATTGTGCTTCCCATTTGTTACAGTAACAGTACTGACTGCTCAATAGATCTTGACTGGTTGCAAGGGAAGACAGGGGGGACCAGGGGTTGGGATGTGGGGATGTGGGGCTGTTTCCTCACTCATAGATGCCTTCTCTGTTCTCAGGTGAAAGCCCTGGCTACAATCTTCACGTATGGCGCTGAAATGTTTGGTTTTTTCATGTCTTCATAGACAGACAGGAAGGCAGGAAGAGAGCAGTTGTTGGAGGAAAGCAGAATGCCAGAGAGTGAGAGATAGAGAGAGAGAGAGAGAGAGAGAGAGAGAGAGAGAGAGAGAGAGAGAGAGAGAGAGAGAGAGAGAGAGATGAGAGAGAGAGAGAGAGAGAGAGAGAGAGAGGGAAGGGAATAAGGAAAAGAGAAGCTTCCGCTGAACTACAGACCGAATTAAGTCGACTGGAATTGCCTCAATCAGAATACTAAATAGCCCGTGCTCGTTATTTATAGATTAAGATTAATGTAGAGGCTGGCTAAACACATACAGAACACACACACATGCACATACGTGTAGCCACTCACACTTGAGTTGAAGGGCCGACATGTTTATTGTCGCAGAAAAGCACAACCACAAACCGCCCACTCACACACCCACTCTCGCTCTCTCCCCCTTCCACACATACACACCTACACAAAGGCACATTATGTATGTTATGATAGTTTATGAAAGAGATACAATGGCCAGAGGTTGTCATGTGGAAAAGCTCAAGCTTGCCCCCTAGTGGTTCTCCCGGTCGCTGGTGGTACCAAACCAACCACAAAATGGTTCCTTCTTCACAGGGGCCTGGTACAGCTCAGTGAGAGCCTTTTACTTGTTTGTATACCTCCCAGTGTTCCCACCCTGCCTATAACAACGGAGCCTCTAAACCATGTGTTGTCTTTCGGCAGGCTAATACCAATTAACTTAAACCGCTGGATAATTAGGGATGGCACACTTTCCTGCATCTCCAGGATCAGCGTGGTAGATTCCCGCCTGAGTCTCTCTGCAGTACATCTGTAGATCGCTGTGAGTGTGCTCTGTGTCGAGAATCGGGCTGTAACTAGTCTAAAAACAGCCCAGTCTTCTGGGATCCGAGGGAGATGAATTATGTGTGTGCGTGCGCAAGTGTGTGTGTTGATGTGTGTGTGTGTGTGTGGTAGAAACTGGAAGGCTAGCTCCGAGGGTATCCAAAGCTCATTAAATGGTCATCTCTGAATACTTCAGAGATGGGACTGTGTTTGCTAGCTTCGTATGCCAGATGTCTAGCCATAACACACACAGATAGACATGAAAACAGTCCGGGATAAACACTCAAGTATAAAATAATGGAATATGTCTTACGAAGCATAACTAGACTACTTGCGACATGCTGAGGGTGCTCGTGATCAAAGTAGAATACATACAGAGATTAAAGGGAGCGCAAGGACATTTCTTAAATGACGAATAAAAAAACACGATTCATCAACTAGATATTCAGCCCTGCTGTAACGGTACATTTTGTTTGGGTGCTGCAGATTGCGTGTAGCGTGCTGCGCCTCCACACACACACACACACACAACGCCACAAGGCAAGCCAAAAAGACAAACCACAGGAGAATATCACGGCTCAGCACAATATCACTTTGAAGTAAATTCAACTGCAAAGAAAGACAAGAAGGATATAACAGAAAACTCTCTCTCTCCAGAACAACCAGATAGGCTTATTGCTCAAAATTAGAACACTTGAGACACACCAACCAACCCTGTACACCTCAAATGTATTACAGTAATGCCAATGTAAGATGATAAGTAATTGAAGCCAATATCTATCAACAAAATAGCTGCTGGTGTGACAGGTCATGAGACAAGTGGCAGGGGGTTAATTCTGTGTGGATGTTTATCCACCTAGGGACCCGTCAATGTGCTGTGACAAATACCCCTTTATCGAGTCTAGAAATTACACATTCATTCCTAATGACAGGTTCAATCGTGTTAGATAGCAGTATTTAACACAGGGTGTTACTGTTACTGGAAACCAATATGTATGCAAAATCTGTCATAGCTGTAACTCCGATCAATACAATCACTTGATCCTGGGGCACAACCCAGTAATCAAAGCCTTAGGTAGAACAATGTCAGAACAACACTGATATTTGGTAACTGAGCTATAAGTATAAAGTCAGGGACATTTGCGAGTCATTGTGTTGGCCAGTGTACAGACCAGGGTGTGTAAGGGTTCATAAACACGTCATCCTTCCTGTACTAAGGACACAAGAAAGGAAAAGACACAAGAAAATAACCGATGTGTTGATTGTACATCTGAGAGCAAAGTCAGGCAAGTGGACAAGGCCTAATGGGGGATACAGGAAATCCTGTCCATGCTCACTATGAAGACTTCTCTTGTCTAGCCCCCTCGTTCTGATGTCATTAGTCACGGCAAAACTGTGCTGACAAACCTCCTGATATTTAGACCCATTATCCAAATGTTTCTGCCTCCCCTGGTGGAACAAATAGGTTTTCTTAACCACGACTCACAAGCAAGCTGAGAGTAAGGAAACGAGTAGGTAAGCCAGCAAATCAATTTGGCTTGATGGTATTTTGATGTTTTTTTTTTTGTTTTTGTATACAGTCTGAGTTTCAGTTACCGGCAGATGAGGCATGCGTACAGCATCTCAGAGAGAAGTACTTGGATCCAGTCCCATCTCAAGGAAGACCCACTCCTGACTGGAGGTCTCCCTGCCTGGCCAGGGCTCTCTCCTTGGTGGGACACGGGAGGATCAGCTCTGACCAGCTGAAGTAGCCCGTTACACGCGGTCACTATCAAACCACTCCACGGCATAAGCAAAACTCAAGCAAAAACCCAAAGCTATCGCATTATTGGAGGGAAAATAAGAGACTTTAGGGGATTATCGGGCTTTTTTTCGACTGAATATCCGAACGTGAGGTGGGGATGAATAAGCATTTGCGGAAAATCCTCTTGTATTTGTGGATATACTGTCAAGTCTGGTGAAAACCTGTTCCCCCCCCCCCCCCCCCCCGTTCTGTGTTGTTGTGTGTGTGTTTGACAAGGGATTAAGCCCTTTGAAAGGCATGCCTGATGGATGTTCACTGTGATGGACCAGGTAGACCTTATTGCAAAGGAGAGAGGGAGAACGGGAGGGAGAGAGAGAAAGATAGAGAGACACAAGGGGATAAGAGTGACACAGCAGACTGACACTGTGAGACAGAATGTGACAGACGGCAGGCACACTGAGACACAGAGAGAGAGAGAGAGAGAGAGAGAGAGAGAGAGAGAGAGAGAGAGAGAGAGAGAGATAGTGAGAGAGGAAGAGGAAGAGAGAGAAAGAGAGAGGAAGAGAGAGACAGAGACATATTAGGAAGAGAGAGAGTGGGATGAAAAGATAGATAGAGAGAAGAAGAGAGAGAGAGTTAAAGAGGGAGGGAGGGAGGGAGGGAGATAGAGAAAGATTGGAAAAGAGAGACAGAGAGAACGGGGAAGACAGATATAGGGCGGTAGAGACAGCACATCGCTAGTGTTCTGAAAATGAAAAACAAACAGTAGTGTGTCTAGCCTAAGTGAACGACTGATTCCACCTCTTCATCTGGGTAAATGTCAACTAAGATCCTCCACACTGCAAAACACAGCTCCTCTACCACCCCAGTTTCCACAATACCGAGATAGAATCCACTCCTCCGCAGACGATTTACACTTAAATCAACACTTTGAAGAAGGCCGTTTTGGCAGCTATAGTTGTATCCACTTCACAGAGCATGTAAGAATTAGGAAAGAGACCATCTGGCCAGTCAGGCGGCCCTAGACCGGGATAGAAAAAGACTAATTCCGTGTTTGTATAACATACATGGCGAATAAACCAAATTCTGATTCTGATTCTGATTCTAAGGGCCAAGCCTGCATAGATAAGATATCTCCCTCTTCACAGGAGTGGATAGCCTGTAGAGATAAGATGACATCACTCAGCCCTACCATCGTGGCAACACCTACCAGCTCGGACAGAAGACACAGTGAGCGGAGAGATCAGACAGGACACAGGCTACTTCTTGAGATTCTCTCCGGAGTAAGCTGGAGACCCCCTAGAGGGTTTGAAGGAGGTCAGAAGGTTCCTTCTAACTTGAGATCGACTGCTTTTCATCATGTGGTCCAGAGGGAGAGAGGGTTATCTTATTGTCTGAATGCCAAACAGATGAACTCCCAGAACGCTCTTTACCTCCTCTACTGAAGCTGAAGGGATTTCTCTGAAGTCAATGCTCGCAATATTCTTATATATATATAGATATATATATATATTCAAAAGCAGATATGTATGCAGCTTGATGAATAATTTGTCTGAATGGAGCTGAATTCCCCCGCTCTTGACTTTCTATGACTTTGTGTTCTTGTCTCTCTGGTCCGAGTCCGAACTCGGATCCACCTCAGCCCATATCTGACCAATGAAAATGGAGAGGGCTGGGCACCTGACACACTCTTGCTCTCCGGGAATGGGGTGGGGGGGTGGGAGCAGCCCGACTCACGCCTGCAGCTGCTACCTTCCGCCGTGTGGCTCGGAGACCCCATCGCAATCCGAGGGGCAACCCGAACATGTCGCTAGTAACACAAACTGGTGTGTCGTTCATAACTCAGCCTTGTCTGTCAGTAGTTGCCTATCTCTAATGAACCCTAACTTTAATTAACACGTCATACGTGTTCATTTGTCATGTTTCCGTCGACGTCTTTGTGTCCTGCCCTGTACAGGAGTTCGTCGATGCCTCCCTGTATTTGATCAATGACAATCTTCTCCTCCACCTTCTCTGAGCAGTATTATCCGTCCACCGTGTGGACGAACGTCGACGGCAAACACACAATGTAGCTTCAGCCCAATGAAGCTGGTGGACCGCATGCCCGTCTTGGGGACACAGTTGAAATTGACTGCAGTTTTGAAAAATGGTTTTGAAATCTCCTCCTGAGAGGCGAGAGTAATGAAATATACATGGGGCTGCTGGGTAGGGAGAGAGGTTTGGTTTGAACACGGCTAGACACAGGCAGGTTTCTTGTGTTGCTCTGACAGAGCCAGCAGAATGAATGGCTTCCAGGTATGCAGGGGCGCTGGCCAGCACTCACTGTGCCCTGGTGTCGGTCGATGGTCTAGGTTGATCATAGTACCCTGATCTAGGTCGATGTGACTGAGCTGGCAAGGAGGAAGTACTTCAAACATCCTACACATATATGTATGTATATATATATATGTGATATGTGTGTGCATAATATATGTGTGTATAATATATGTATATAATGTATATACTGTATATACATATATTATACTTCTTCATACTATATACAGGACATATGATTTGTACTGTTATATATAGTTAGTTATATATTAGGACTTAAAGACCCTTCCTGGTCTCCTCAGACCCTCCCGAACCTGCCACACGAAAGCCTAGAAAAGACCAGCCTTGATGGTAGAAAGGGTGAAACTGCGAACGACCTCGCTAATGAATCCATTCTATTCTAACTGCCGCTGTCTCACCCAAGTCTGTTTCTTTGCCTCTCTCTCGCTGTCTCACACTTTATTTCTCTCTCTCTCGCAAACATTCTTTTTTTCTCTCCTTTGTGCGTCTGATATTTTTAGACAAGGTTTATTCTCACCGCATTTTAATTTGGTCTAGCATTCTCGAAATTGCAAATTGAGATTAAAGGAATAGGCCCTATGTTAATATCTCTTTGAAGATGGAGTCCAATTGGCAACAGATTCTTCGGGACTTAGTGATCCTGTATTGAACGCAGCGTTGGAGAGATACTGCAAAGTCAGCTTAGCAACATTTCGCTCCCTCCAGTCTAAGGTTGAATAAGACTTGCATCTCACACCCTCTCTCTCGCTCGCTCTCTCTCTCTCTCCCTCTCTCTCTCTCTCTCTCTCTCTCTCTCTCTCTCTCTCTCTCTCTCTCTCTCTCTCTCTCTCTCTCTCTCTCTCTCTCTCTCTCTCTCTCCCTCTCTCTCTCTCTCTCTCTCTCTCTCATGTTCTCTTTTTCAACCTCTGTCTCCCAATGGGAAGGCCTTTTGATCTGTTTGTTTATGACTGTAGGGCTGGAGTTGTGTGTTTAACTCATGCCTTGTGTGATTGTGTCTGAACCTAGCTGGATTCGTTGTCATTCTCGGTGTGTCTGGACTCTCGTGGTGCATCACGTCTTTGATTGGCTGACTGGCTGTGTACCATCCAATCCAAGAAGGATAACAGAACAGGCACACCTTGTCTGGAACTCTCTGATTGCCCAGACCTTGTCTGAGAGAGCATCAGAGACAGAAGGAACTCTCACACTATCATGAATTCCATGTTCTCCAGTTCACACCGTCTGTCTGACGACACGCAATCCATGTTGTAAACAATATTGGCAGCAGCTTTTCTCCGATTTACTCTTCTGACACACGGAAATAGTTGTTTTCCTTTCATCTTGTTTCTCTCTCTCTCTCTCGCTCGCGCGCTCTCTCTTTCTCCGTATCTCACATTTCCCATCCACACTGAAGTGGTATGTTGGCGTGCCACTAGATACGTCGCAGTGTTAATCTGCTGCGTCGCCGATAAGGAGTTTTATATGTGCACGTGAAATATGTGCCCATCTGGAATGTTTTGGTGGAGGGGTACTGAGGTACTGCTCTCTCAGGCTAATACCTCCTCACTCAGCTGGCAACACAAGAGAAACACTCCCGTGAACAGAGCTCTTTCAAGTGGAAGTCTCATTAGCTCAACATTGAGCATTGTCCCCACACACATACACACACGTACAGACAAAGAGAGAGAGAGAGAGAGAGAGAGAGAGAGAGAGAGAGAGGGAGACAGAGAGAGAGAGACGCTCCTTGATTTTTCAAGCATCCTCGAAGGAGCTTTGGCATTACAGTGAGACCCTCTCCAGAAGCCTCGCCCCAATCAGCTCCCCCCCCAGCCCCAGCCTCCTCCATCTGGTCTGAGAGCCGTCGCCTCACCACCGCCACGCCGGGACTGGAACACAGAGTTAATTACTCTCATCTTGACCCCGCCCGTAAAACGAGACGCAGTCTCTCTTATCAGCCAGGAACGAATGAGCTCGCAGACCCTTTACAGGCTTTAATTAGTCGTAAACGGAGCCAATTCGCAGCTAATTGACCAATGAGTCGATACGATAATATGTCTCAACTTTGTGTTGCTCTGTTCCCATTCTGCTGAAGGAGAGAGGAGGTGTGGCGTTGTTCATGGAGATTGGCAGATGAATGGGCTTGGGAGGTCCTGTCTACTTAGCTACAGCACTCACGTTTCCGGCGGAGGTCACAGATAAACAGGACCAATACCGGAAACCAAGACTTCACCTCTACTGAAGTGAAGTGGGAATGCTTCAGGATTACAGTTTCAATGTCAGGGTTGTAACAAAGTCCATTTTTCAGTGTCAAGATTGCGTCAGTAGAGATACTCAGTAGAAATGCAGTCAGGAGGAATATACAGTTAGGTCCATAAGTATTTGGACATTGACACAATTTATCATTTTGGCTCTGTATACCACCACAATGGATTTGAAATGAAACAATCAAAATGTGCTTTAAGTGCAGACTTTCAGCTTTAATTTCAGGGTATTTACATCCAAATCAGGTGAACGGTGTAGGAATTACAACACATTTTATATGTGCCCCCCCCCCTTTTTAAGGGACCAAAAATAATTGGACAAACTAACATAATCATAAATCTAATTGTCACTTTTAATACTTGGTTGCAAATCCTTTGCAGTCAATGACAGCCTGAAGTCTGGAACCCATAGACATCACCAGACGCTGGGTTTCGTCCCTGGTGATGCTCTGCCAGGCCTCTACTGCAACTGTCTTCAGTTCCTGCTTGTTCTTGGGGCATTTTCGCTTCAGTTTTGTCTTTAGCAAGTGAAATGCATGCTCAATTGGATTTAGGTCAGGTGATTGACTTGGCCATTGCAGAACATTCCACTTCTTTGCCTTAAAAAACTCTTTGGTTGCTTTCGCAGTATGCTTCGGGTCATTGTCCATCTGCACTGTGAAGCGCCGTCCTATGAGTTCTGAAGCATTTGGCTGAATCTGAGCAGATAATATTGCCCGAAACACTTCAGAATTCATTCTACTGCTTTTGTCAGCAGTCACATCATCGATAAATACAAGGGAACCAGTTCCATTGGCAGCCATACATGCCCATGCCATAACACTACCTCCACCATGCTTCACTGATGAGGTGGCATGCTTTGGATCATGAGCAGTTCTTTCCCTTCTCCATACTCTTCTCTTCCCATCATTCAGGTACAAGTTGATCTTGGTCTCATCTGTCCATAGGATGTTGTTCCAGAACTGTACAGGGTCTTTTAGATGTTTTTTGGCAAACTCTAATCTGGTCTTCCTGTTTTTGAGACTCACCAATGGTTTACATCTTGTGGTGAACCCTCTGTATTTACTCTGGTGAAGTCTTCTCTTAATTTTTGACTTTGACACAGATACGCCTACCTCCTGGAGAGTGTTCTTGATCTGGCCAACTGTTGTGAAGGGGTTTTTCTTCACCAGGGAAAGAATTCTTCTGTCATCCACCACAGTTGTTTTCCGTGGTCTTCCGGGTCTTTTGGTGTTGCTGAGCTCACCAGTGCGTTCTTTCTTTTTAAGAATGTACCAAACAGTTGATTTGGCCACACCTAATGTTTTTGCTATCTCTCTGATAGGTTTGTTTTGATTTTTCAGCCTAACGATGGCTTGCTTCACTGATGGTGACAGCTCTTTGGACTTCATATTGAGAGTTGACAGCAACAGATTCCAAACACAAATACCATACTTGAAATGAACTCTAGACCTTTTATCTGTTCCTTGTCAATGAAATAACGAACTCCCATGAGGGAATAACATACACCTGGCCATGGAACAGCTGAGCAGCCAATTGTCCAATTACTTTTGGTCCCTTAAAAAGGGGGGGGCCACATATAACATGTATTGTAATTCCTACACCGTTCACCTGATTTGGATGTAAATACCCTGAAATTAAAGCTGAAAGTCTGCACTTAAAGCACATCTTGATTGTTTCATTTCAAATCCATTGTGGTGGTATACAGAGCCAAAATGATGAAAATTGTGTCAATGTCCAAATATTTATGGACCTAACTGTAGCTGGTAAAGATCGAGTCAGTAGAAATAGTTACCAGAGAGGTCACCAAGATGTAACAGAGAAGTCGGGCACATTTTTTAGTGAAAAATCTCCTATATTTAGCTACATATATTTCCTATCTCTGACACCAAACAGATGTCACACTACCCTTTCCTACAAATCCCTCAAGTCTCCTACATAATTGATTCACTTTGTGGCGTTCCCTGAAACATCTCCTAACTGGATGTTCTTCTGGAGGTTTCATCAGAAAGTTGTTCCAGAGGTGCTCAGGATAAGATGAGTCACCCTTCCCTGTCCACTCACTGGCTGCCAATGTTCCAGTCTGATGCTCCATCATGGGAGTGTGCCGGATGGTGCTAATGGTTGTTTATGCTGTGTGATGGAGAGTGATATCCATCTAATACAGATGCACATGGCTATTACAGAGTCTGGGTCCTCCACAGCACAGGAAAGGATCAACAGAAATCAATGGATGGAAACTTAAAAGGTGTTACCTTATGAGTTCGGAGGCAGATTCTTACCATCAGCCAACCGAGATCCATTCCAAGTGCTATACAGTATTTAATAACCATTTATTATACATTATGCAATTGAAGTCACGCCTAAACTAAACTGCACCGTTCTAATGGAGCAGAATTACAGTAAGCTGTGAGTTTAGCGAACGGGCGCATGCTTTTGACGCTGATGTGTTGTGTAGATTGCGGCAGGACAAGACGGACGCTTGACTGTGCATTTTCCGTTCTAGGTCCTCGTCCACTCTCCTAGGTCCTCGTCCACTCTCCTAGGTCCTCGTCCACTGTCTTAGCTCCTCATCCACTTTCCAATGTTCTCTTCCTATAGCTCCTGAGTGAGTCAGCCTTCAGAACAGAGGGGGATAGTTCATGTGTTTGAGTGTTGTGTGTGTGTGTGTGTGTGTGTGTGTGTGTGTTGTGACACCCCCAGTGATGGAGGAGGCGTAGAGATCAAGGGGTGGAGCCTGGGGAAGGTAATCGATGGTAATTACTTCCACCTGCTAACCCTTGCCTCATGGCCGGCGCCCACCTGCAACCAGTCATGGGCCTAATTGGACGGCCTACAAAAGCCCACAGATTGTGCCACAGGAGGAGATAGTGGTTTTGTAGGAGTCCTGGCAGTAAGGAGTTAGAGAGGCCCTCTTCTTCACAAACTTCCCCGGACCGGGAAGCGAATTTGAGGGGTTTGTTTTTCCCTGGTAGCTTCCCAAGTTTTTGTGTTATAATAAAATGCATTTTTGTTCTATCTGCAAACCTGCCTCCTGGAATATCTGTTGACATTGTGTGTGTGTGTGTGTGTGTGTGTGTGTGTGTGTGTGTGTGTGTGTGTGAGGTTCTCCCCCGGCTCATGTGTCTCTGTAGTGGAGGATCCTTCGTTGCCAAGCTTTTAGATGCTTGGTGGGAATCGCTTCACAGTCAGGAACCAAACACAGTATGCTAATACTCTCCCTGGGAGAAAACCCAGCCTGTCAATTACACACAGCACCTCTGAAGGACTGAGACACAGCACATTTTCCACAAGACAAAGCAGAGTCAACACGGACAGATCCAAACAAAAGCTTGGGTGTCTACAAAGTCAAGTCAATAACATAAACATTTGTTTGTTCCAAATCACAACACAGAGCGTGACATTCCATTTCAATTGCAATTAAATTAGACAGTTGTGAATGGTGTGTATCAGTCGCGTATTAGCTTGATGCGTGCATTCGGGTTTTCTTCAGTCGTAATTAACAACCTGGTATGTATCTGCTGGCAGCAACACCAGGCCTGTTCCATAAAGTGAGTTTACCGAATAAGCCAGGCTTATGCCGGTTTCTTTCCCGGGCATAAGCCTGGCTTATTCGGTAAACTCGCTTTATGGAACAGGCCCCTGATAGCTGACAGAGCCCTGTGGACAGCACCTTCCAGGGATGCTAGTAAATATAATGCAGCAGCGCAGCACCATAGTTAGGTTGATCATCTAAATATGGCTCCAGAGGTTTGCAGGAGACATACCAATAGAATACCAATGTACCAGAAAATAAAGTCATTTTCAATTACATCATTTTACCTGACATTTGGACCCTCTGTGAGGTTTGTTTACAGGGAGAAGTTGGAGTGTTGGCAGGGGTGTTCTACCTACTGATGTTAATTGCTGCGGTGATAGCATTTAAATGAACGTCCCACCCATCAGACAATTATCTCTCTTTCTCCCTCTCTCTCTGTCTCTCTCTCTCACACACACGCGCACACATACACACACACGCACGCACACATGCACACACGTGCACACACAATGGCTTAACATGCTGACGTTATGGAATGGAATCTTACATTAAGAGTATTCTATCAGTCTGTAGCTACACTCCTTCCTTCTCCTCTCCTCTGCCTTTCACTCGCCTCCCCTCCCCCTCCCAGATTACAGATATCATTGTAATGGACGTCTGGCAGGGTAGCTGTGGTCACATTTAATTCTCTGTGTCCTGATATCTATACAAGATAATCAGCATTTACACCTGGGAGAGAGAGAGGGGCTGGCAGAGAGAGAGAGAGAGAGAGAGAGAGAGAGAGAGAGAGAGAGAGAGAGAGAGAGAGAGAGAGAGAGAGAGAGAGAGAGAGAGAGAGAGGTGTGAGTGTGAGTGTGAGTGAAAGAGCAAGACACACGCACACACCGGTCGTACATCCACCGCAGGGACAAAGGGAGACTGACGACAGAGAGCACTTGTCAGATTTGCATTTTAATAAGAGTAACCTACTTTAGGCTGCTCCAATAGCACAGAAAAGACCGAATTCACTTGGACATGTCTGAATGCAAGGCCCCTGAACACAGTGTGTCTGAACACAGCGTGTCTGAACACAGCCCCGGAGACTGTTTAAGGTTATCTCCCACTGGAGTTTACCTGAATACCTGAATTTCCTTTGAGATTAATAAAGTGAATTGAATTGAATCGCAGCTGTATTTTACCATTCATGATTCTTTCACAGAAGGCTGAATGTCATTGGTATGTATGATGTTAAAGATATAGTGATAGTCCACCCTGACAACCCCCCGCCCCCTCCCCCTTGCTATTATCTGCCATCCTCCATACCATGTTGGCGCATATGCAATGAGTTCTGTTTGATTTCATCTTTATACTTTCAAGCCCCTTGGATCACTGTGAATCCTGCCAAACATAGTTATTTCAGCAAACCTGGAGTCGGTGGCTAAGGGAATTGGTGTTTGAAAGATATCGCTTCTATATTTTGCTGTTTAGCTCTTGCAGAATGGGCTTTACTGCTATTTCAACAGAGCTCAGGGACTGAAGGTCTGAAATGCTACTGCCTTTGAAGGCCTCCCCCCTATACATATTTCAGCAGAGAACTATACCTAGTTGGGTCAATCACAAACACAGCACTGGTCTAGTGCGGTCCTCATTCCACCTGAATGTCCTGTCAATCGATCAATCGATCAGTTAAATAACATTTACAGAAATGGGAATCTTATGAAAGGGGATCTGTCGTATAGGAACTGCCATTTGAGCAAACCATAAATTCTTCTTGAAGTCATCCTTTGGAGTTTGGTTTGAAAGGCAATAAACAATAGAAAAGCAGGTTTGAACAATTGATACTTTTCGAAGTATCTAAGCTTCTTCTACGTGGAGCCCAGACATGCTGGAAGAGATTCTCCTTATAATTGTAATTCTCATCTGCCTGATTTGTCACAAACAAATGTTATAGCCAGATTAAAACTGAGGGAGACAGATCTGAGGGCTCCAGCGAGTACAGCATTTCTCCCACAAATACTAATGAGATAAACATTGCCAAAAATAGCCATGAATATCTATCATTCCAAAAAGCTTCAATTCTTCCTTTAAATCCCCTTTGTGTCAGATCCAGGCTGATCACTTTGCAGCAGATCACATCCCTGCCAGCATCAACCCACGGCTCCCAGTGATTTCTCCGGATGTGTCAGCAAACACAGAAAAACGGGTCAAAACAAGGACGTTCCCACCTATCTGACTGCCAGTGCTCATTTATTGGAACATGTGTCCATGTTTCTCTACGGTAGCATTCTACAACGTCATCCTCGGATTCACGAATCGATGCTTGTTGATTGAAAATGAGAGTGAAATGACTGAGTGAATGTCTCCTCTCTACCCTAACAAAGCAGGTCTCTGACAGAGCAGGTCTCTCTAACAGAGCAGGTCTCTGACAGAGCAGGTCTCTCTAACAGAGCAGGTCTCTCTAACAGAGCAGGTCTCTAAAAGAGCAGGTCTCTGACAGAGCAGGTCTCTCTAACAGAGCAGGTCTCTCTAACAGAGCAGGTCTCTAACAGAGCAGGTCTCTGACAGAGCAGGTCTCTCTAACAGGTCTCTCCATTCAGTAGTCTAAATTAAGAGAGCTTCTGCTGTGTCTAATGAACAATTTACCAGGTCACTCTCTCCATTGGTATAATAAGCGTCACGAATGTAGCACTGTGCCCACCCTGTCGTATACACAGACCAGTCCCCCAGTCACATAGGGAACCAGACCTGACCACGCAGGGTCCATCAGCTAGCCAGCTTCCGGGCCATCCTTGCTGGATGGTGTGCTCCCCGCCACAGGCAAGCCTGGAGAGTTGCGGTTGGGTGTGAGAGGACTCCAGCAGATGGCCCTGTGTGTGGTTGTTGATGAAGAAAGTGTTTTGTCCGTCTCTTCATAAACGGAGTGACTAAGTTCAGTTACATTCTGGATTTTAATAAGTATTATCAATCTGCAGATTGGGAGAGAAAACCAGACCTCTGACAATAAATGACAACACAACACCAGGCTTAGGTCTCAATCATGTCTCTCTCAGCTCTGAAAGCCAGAGGACCATCTTTTATAGGGCACAAGAATGTAAACATAGATAGTGACAGTCAGGCAGTAATGACGTTACAACAGTCTCAGAGAAAGAGATTCACAGCTCCCAACACATGACCACTCTCAGACTACAGAGTTCATAGTTGGAGCTCGACTTGTAGTCATGACAAGGGACGTTTAGCCAGTACTTTCTCCTGACCCCAAACATAGTATATTAACCCTGACACATAGACACAATCTGCTCTTATTAATAGCAAGCTTACATGAGAACATACTAGCTAGTATCCAATGACTAGTTCTATTGATTAGTGAATAATGTGAGCACACAGGAAATCCAAATTTCTTCCACATTGTTCCCCGCGGGCGGGAGGGAGGGAGTAGGTGAGTGAGGGGCTGGCGCCTCATGACCTGTGTGCGAACAGCTCTGAGTACGTCCATATTGAGGAGGCCGTCCTTCCGTGAGCGCACGCCGGCACGGCGATGCCGGGTTGGCGTGGTGATGCAGCTGTGCGCATGTTCCGGGGTCGTGATCCGCTCCACCGTGGGTGGGCTCCTCTGACGGATTACGATACCGTTTACGGCGGAGAGAGGATCTTTTAAGCACATAAATAAATCCACCCCCCCCCCTCTCTCTCCCTCCCTCCCCGTGATTG
Organism: Osmerus eperlanus; assembly: GCF_963692335.1. Taxonomy (NCBI): domain Eukaryota; kingdom Metazoa; phylum Chordata; class Actinopteri; order Osmeriformes; family Osmeridae; genus Osmerus; species Osmerus eperlanus. The sequence goes on along the minus strand of NC_085042.1, from coordinate 3,295,298 downwards.
CGTAACACCATTTCAGCTCGGTGCTTGAAGGGATATTGTCGCCCCCCCCCCCCTCCTCCTCCTCATATCCCTTCCTCCCACCACCCCTGCTGACGAAAGAGTCAAGTCTTATTTATATTTCCTACCATCGACAAACCTCAGTTTGTCATTGGCGAGTCGGCGTTACCCGTGTCATGCCTACAGCGGGCGGGTGATAATCCAGAGAGGATTGGGCCCCGTCATCTAAGTCTTTCATATTCCATTTCCACCGCCTCAGTTTTTGTGTATATCCGCATAAACAAATCTCATTTTCTTTCGTTTATCCATTTCGTTTCTCTGTCTACTGTGATGAGTGCTGAAGGGGCGACCTGTGTGACCGACTCCAAGGATATATGAGGCTGGATACAGTTGTGTGTGTGTGTGTGTGTGTGTGGTGTTATTAAACAGAAACAGAGCCCAACATGAGGGCTAGCTAATTACATATCCCTTAGAGGATTGTGCTTATCACGATGCATTAGTAGTTAGGCCTCTACAGTGGCTCCATCAGTGAGGAAATCTTGCTAACATACAATACACCCTGGTAACCTGCGTTTTTGCCAAATTCCCTCTCTGAATAAATGTTTTTTCTGCTGTTCTCCTGTAGGGGAGTCCTTTGAAGAGTACATTTTACAGACAGCTATAACCTTTTTATTGGTTCTAGTTATCTAGACCTAGAGTTATCTAGGTGTATATTTCTATCGGGAACCGGGTCCTGTGTCTTGGCTGGTGCATCGACTGAACCAGTAGCACACCTGTACCATGGTGTTGACAGCACCTGGTCCAAAGAGAATCACCGGAGAGAGCTGCTTTCTATTGGCTGGCTACCAGTGACGACCAATCCACTTTATCCATGCTGAGAAAGCTCAATTAGCGCTGCATGGCTAGAACATGCTCGACGCAATCCTCAGTGTCCTAGCAGGACAGGATTGATTCCACTGGGAATGTTGGTGAATTCACAACCTGGGATGTTTTTATCACCACGCTTATCCCGCCCCGGCACAGATCTCACAGTCACACACTTCTATGGGGCATGAAATTGCACATCAACATTTATTGACGTCTTCCAGCGGAAAGAAGCGAGAAATGTGAGCAAGGTGATAATTCTGTCTGTCTGTGTCAGTGTCTGTGTGTCTCTCTCTCTCCCTCTTCCCCTCTCTCTCTCTCTCTCTCTCTCTCTCTCTCTCTCTCTCTCTCTCTCTCTCTCTCTCTCTCTCTCTCTCTCTCGCTCTCTCTCAGACCCACCCATCCAAACACAAGCCGAAATCCATTTCCAATTCCCTTTCAGAATACAGAAGTTGCAACGTTTCATTTCAAATTAATATCATGACGTTTGATCATACCTGATGAAGCTATGCAAATCAAGGTTGTGGTTCATGTCCATGTCCCATTTCTACACAAACAGTATTGCTGACCCCGTTGCCATCAAATCCAACGACCAGCCCTCTGAGAATGTAAGAATGACCAAAAACGGCCAAAATCCTTCTTATACCTTGGCAAGACGATAACTGCCTTCACGAATGGACTAAACCTTTATTGTGTGATTGGAAGCTGCTCAAAGTGAAGCATTATGATCCTTATAATGGTGTTCATTTGGGCTATGTTGGCTTTGCCTGGAAAGTCACAGGAAGACGCTAACCCATCAGAGCAGTAGCTTGGTGAAGGAGGTGTTTGATCGTATGCAGCCGAAATGGCACCCTCCTGGTTTTGACAGTTTAAACACAGCACATGGCAGGCTAATTGAAGTATCAGTAGGCATCAACGACCTCGGCCTTTGAGGCATTCACATTACCACTGCAAAAGCGACTGGGACAGCATTTGACGTGGCGTGTCAAAAAGATAAAAGTGTAAAAGGGAGCTGGGTAGGTGATTAAGATATGTCACACGCAGTTCTGCAAATCCGCGTGTGTGCATCTATATATGTGTATACATGTGTGTGCGTGTGTGTGCGTGTGTGTGTGTGTGTGTGTGTGTGTGTGTGTGTGTGTGTGTGTGTGTGTGTGTGTGTGTGTGTGTGTGTGTGTGTGTGTGTGGAGGGAGGGAGGGAAGGGGGCTAAGGGGAGGAACATTTCATTAGCGCTGACATATTCTCGATATGTCTGCATGTAAACACCCACCATCTGTAATATCAGTATCAGTGATGGAATTAGACAACATCTGAACTCGTCCCGTCAAGTCTGCATCTACAGATTTCATGTGAGATCTCCTAACTGCTGGAGACAGGCTAGGACTATACGTTGTGATAGCCATACCCGTATACTGAACCATACAGATGGTCATTTTCAAATTAAATGTATTTAATGTACAAAACGTTGACTCATTTGCGTGCTGTCTCAACCGAGTATCTGTCAATGATAGCCTTCATAAATATAATAAACTACTGGATACAGAAGCGAACCTGCATATTGAACGATATAAAAAATATGATATATTATTAAATATTATGCTTCAAGCAGCAACATAAAAGAAATGGAATTGTGTAGTAAAGTAGCTCGACAGGATTACATTGAGCACTCTTAACTAATCTTCGTTAAATTGTAGCAACCGTTGGATCCAGATTACTTTCTCTACGGGGCGGTATAATACAGGGCAATGACATTGGCCGATGTCGATTTTCTAAGTGCTTAATTTACGCAGCATCCAGATCGATAGAAAAACTTTGTTAGGGGGTCGTTAGTCCGGTTGCATTCCCGGCTACTCACCATCAACGAGAGGGATACTCATGTTTTATGAATTAATCCAGTTGCTGTATAATTCCAGAGGAATGATTCCTGTTCTCGGAGCCAGTATATCCGCTCAGTGTTGCTACCGTTAGATAAGTGCAAATCCAGGGCACGGTTAGTCACACTCGGCTCCCTCACATTCAAACTTCAGCCAGAGGTTGTCCTGAAGAGGCCGACTGGAGAGCCCCGTCTCCGGAGGAAACCACGTTCAGTCATTTGGGCACAGCGAGTAAAACAAACTATTATCCAACCTGGGGCCGCAGAAGAACCGGAGGGCAAGGACGCTCACACGCCCTCCAACAAAGCTCAGAGTTCCGCAGGAGTACACGATCAAAAACGGAGAGGCGAAATCAGAAATGAATCCACTGATGCAGAGATATAGATCGAGTCCGACTTCTGTGTTGCTGCATTCCGAAGTACACAAGGCTCAGTGAGAGGGTTGGATGTTGGCCGCACTGGCGCGCGTACAGTTTGCGCTCGCACGGGGAGGCGGAAAAGGGAAAGGCGGGGCAGCGAGACCGAAGTGCGCTCAAGAGAGAAAGAGAGAGCGAGAGGAGAAAGGGAGAGAGGAGGGAGAGAGAGAACTCAAAGATTAATGTTTCATGGGTCTGAATAAGGGACTGTGCGCGCTGATGAATGTTTTATGATATTTGGGGGTTTGGCGTGAGGTGAATCTATTTGGATCCGACAGCGCAGTGCACGCAAATGCATACAGGAACACACTTAAAAGGATAAAGGTTAAAGGCGACCTGTGCCACTCAGCACGGGCGGTCTACTGTGTAAACATTGAGATGTCCGCATGATGTGGGCCATGACATCTCAGTGAGACACCGCTCAAGCACCCACACTGGGCTCCATGATAGATGATATTATAATCTAGTGTATAGGATAACAGCAGGATTAGTGATGTGTCTGACATGCAATGCACGTTTTATCAGTACATTTGACCATTATTCAATATTCTCAAGCTTTTTCTAACCAATCGACAATATCATGTGAAGTGTATTGAGATAAATTCAGACGATTAGCTGATGAAGTAAAGCTTTTGTTGTGGTTAGATCTAAACCAGTGAGCTGCAATGCTGCTGAAGCTTATTAAATCGAAGACCAGTTCCAAAGACTAGTTCCCCGTGGCCCTCTTGACGGTGGATCTATACAAACTCTAGGGAATAGGAAATAAGAGCAGGAGTTAGTTGCAATATTTTTGGGTGACATGCGCCGCCTACCGGTAGACTTTGTCGACTTACATGATATTGTCTCAGGAAAATAATTGAGAAAACAATGCGTTCCGCGTGTTATAACGCTGCGAACCCTTCTTGAATTAAATGAAAACAATCAAATAAATACACCGCTGGGATTGACCTCCACATCTCACATGCCTCATAAATGCATCTCATAAAATGTTGAATAAGCAGTAGGCCTAACATATACCAACCAAAATGAGGGACACAAATACATAGGCCCCTACTGCATATAGGGAGATAAGGGATGGTTTCACCTTTATATTCTAAACTCATCTCCAGCGGCAAAACAAACATATGGAGCTCTAGATACGGTATCAAACCATCGAAGAAGTCCTTTGGGTTTCACCAAACCACAAGAGTCCATGTGGTTTCACATAGCATGTAGCCCATACTTATTTAGCTGGTTCAACAACAAGCCAGACGTGACGCAATTAAATATCCTTTCAACTGCTAGAGAAAATAGTTAACTGGTCTGGCCATGCTAAGCTGTACATTTTTGTCTAGTAGAGGTAGTGGATCTATTAAATTACAATTAATTAAAAACCATATGTCCATATTGTAGCCTACGCTAACTGTAAATAAACTAGCCGCTGGTACATTATGCAGAGAAAAACCTGAAAGAGCTTGACTTAACTGAGCTTTATCTTTGACCTTGGGTTAGCTGAGAGGCCTTCTACTGGGAAACATACGCGATGTCGAGGCTTTATGCGCATAGAATTCATCCGTTTTTTTTTCAGTCAACATAAAACTTCATTCATCATCATCATTTTACAAACTGCCATCGTTGGGGACAAACAAATCTTATTTTCTTCCTCCTTCTCCAAAATCGTAGTGTCCGCTCGCAGTGCTCCTTGCTCTTGCTCATTAAGACAGGAGCAGATATCCATCGGGCTCTGGCCAAGCTTCTGTCACCATTAAAATCCTCTGACAGCTAATTTTACAACCCGGCCGGACAACACAATGGCGGTGATGGAATTGTTTTGCAGTTCTGTCCAGAACCTCATTAACTCATTGGAATAAAGACAATGCAGACTTGTTCGCATTAAGCTGTAATTACGCTGATTCCCTGCCTTTCTCTCTCTCTTTTCCATTTGCCAGTTTAATTAGATTCTCCTTCTCAAACATGCTCTGTGTGACTTGGACTCCGACTCGTAAATGAAGGAGAGGGACGTACGTCTCTTGAGCAGCATGCGAGAGCGGGAGAGGCCGCTTCACTGATGTCTCCCCGTGAGTCATTGGTTATCAGCACGACAAGGCTACAATCCTCCAGACTGTCACTGGCAGTAAAGGACAAGCAGGAGGAAATTTATTCCCCGCATTTTAACGTGGCGTCTGACCTTGGCGTTCCTCGAGAGTGAGCACATGGCGGCAGCGCCCCCGTTCTTCCCTCCGGGGGATGCTGGTCTGGTCCACCGGGTGACTCGGGGACGCCAACGCCAGATGTCCCACTAGGATTTCCTGGGCTGCCTCACAATCAATGATTCATCAGCTGTCTTCAAGTTGAGGATTTAGAACTACAGTAATTGCAGTATTAACTGAGCTGTAGCCTTTGATGCGTGTATCGTATCCTTTCCTCATATAATCTAGGACTGTCTGCTTGTTTGACCTTCAACCTGAGGGTCGTGTTGTTCTCTAGGTGAGAAAAACCGAATCCTATTTGTTTTCAGTCCCCATGTAGCAGATTGATCAGAATGGAAATAAACCAGATTAAGTGAAACAGCGGTGCTCCGCAGAGTGATAAACATGATCTCCCCAGGCCCACATGTGGATACTCCTGGAAGAGAGGGATGAAGGGAAGACAAGGTGGGCTGGCAGACCGCAGATCCCTCTCTAGCTCTTTCTTTCTCTCTGTCTCTCTATCTTTCTCACTACATCTCTCTCTTTCGCTTTCTCTGTCTCTCTCTCTTGCTCACTCTCTTTAACCCTCCGCTCCTCGTTTCCTTAAGTCCCGTTCATTCCAGATGATTTGAGGGTTTAATACCGCCTCCATGGTAGATTAAGCAGATTACAGCGTGTCTCCAAATGGAATTAGGTAATTTGCTTCACTTCATTCAGTGTAATCTCTTACTCATCACCCTGACTATGGTTTCACCTCAGCACCTGGTGTCTATTACAACTCTCATGGTTTAGAGCGGATTGTGGTTTGTTGAATATCAATATTAAGAGTACTAGGTACATTTATTTGAGTACAATTCCTGGTATGTACAAAGCTTGTTTTACACTCTTATTTAATGAAGGAACAATTGTTTGACAAACAACTGAGTGCCCAGTGTTTCAATCTTTCAAATAATCAAGGTTGGAATTAGGATCAGGGCATGACATAGAATACGTTGTTTACAATTATACTCAACTTTACTGTTGCAAAAGTGAAGAGATATCAACCATGTGATGATCTTGTAAAAATTCATATTAAGATTGGATTATAGTCATTTTTATTTCTACAGTTATATATCTGTCATGCATTGTTGTATCTGTAAAACAAATCCCCATTACCATTGCGGTATTTTCCGACATATGTTTTTATATCTAAGATACAGTATTTGCAATGATAGCAAAGAGGCTTTTTTCAATTGGTGTACTGTCAATTTCTTAGAGTCAAAATGCAATATCTCCTACACCAGTGGATGAATGGTATTGTGACTGGACAATTATCATATAATGAGATCTGCTTACTCTCAATATTACAGATATACATATGACATACTACACATGTGGATATATGTTAGGAGACCTCATACCTGCTATAATTTCATATTTTATATTTTTACAAAATAACACTTTTCAAATAATATAACACTTTACATCCAGCAAAATCACCAAATGTAATCACCACTGGAATACATTAGAAGTTATATTTAAATACAGTAAGCCTCCAAAAGAGGATCACAGAATGATAAAGACAGATAATGTGTTACTACTTTCTATAAATAAATATATAAAAAGTTGACCCATGAAACTGCTTCCATTTTCAGATCCTCTCACTAATCTGGCATGTGTGCTTGCATAACGATTCATTTTCTTTTTACTCTCTTTGTCTGGCAAGAGGGTCGGAACCTCCTTAGCAAGCGAGTAACGGCGCTAAGGCCTCAACTGATCTACTGCTGTTGATGCACAGCTAGTCGAGAGCAAACTTACTAAGTGTACTTTACAGTGAGAACCTTTCCCTCTTCTCCTGTGGAGGGAACCGTGGGTTTCAAGTCAGGGAGGACCATCCGTGTCAGAGTGAGACACTTCAGGTTCTGAGGCAGTCCTCTGGGCCTGGGGCATCTGGCAGGGCTGGGTTCTCTCCCCATCCAAGCTTGGATTTCAGGAGCTGAGGGGAGGTCAGGTGAAGAAGTTGGAGAAGATCTGACTGGAGATTTGAAGACCTTGACAAGGAACTGAGCTGAGCACGAGAGCCACAACTGTTCTATGCCCACTTTCTGGCAACGTTATTTTTTATCGTGGATTTGATTTGTGAGGTGAAATGTTGCTGGAGAAAATTCCTTACCTTTTACTACAGTTAATTAAAACAACACAGATTTTAAAATTTGTTTTCAGTTGCTTGATTATGTTGATTACAGTAACATTCGATTTGAGAAGCTGCCTGACTTTAAAATTTTTCCCCTCAGAACCATTAGCCTTCCTCCCTGGTTTCCTGGAACACATGCAATTGCTGAATATCATGTGAACGTGAGTAGCTTATGAGCTTAGCACTTCACAGGAATTAATTAACAATATGTGCCATAAAATCAATTACATTATACAACTGAGAAAATGTGTACGTGTTTGAACGTCCTCTTGGATCCCTCACAGGCTTCCACTGTCAGGGGCGCCGCCAGGAATTTCGGGCCCCATGGCAAAAATTCAAAGTGCCCCCCCCCCCCCCCCCAAAAAAAAAAAGTGGTCAATAGGGATATTTAACCTTTATTGCCAAACACAAGTAAAAACAAAGAGATCATTCATTGTATTATTATATTTTAAATGTATTATATACTCGATGATGGTTTATATAATATAATATAATTGGGTGTGCTTTGCCTTCGGCAAGGGCACAACCTTTGTTCTCTCACATATTATTATTTTTATTATTCTTTTTGCCCCCCTAAAACTCAGTCAATATTTGGCCTACATAGACAACCTAGGTGTCAAAAGTTTCGTCTTGGTACCGATTGAGTTGCTTGTATTGGGATTTACGTTCCGTTGCATGGTTTAGGCTTAGGTTAAGTTTTTGTGGCGAAAAGTGAAGCTAACGGTGGCTAATTTGCTAGCCACAGTCACTGACGTTACTAACGTCACTACGTCACTAACGTCACGAAAACTCGCGTGACTACCTCTAGCAGAACATTAGTTTAGCAGCTCGTTAACTTCTGGGAGATAGCTAAGCTAACTACTTTACTGCAAGGCAGCTGCAGAAACGCCACAAGCAAAGAGGCCAGGGTGATAACTATTTACTAATTTTACTTTGTGATATGACACACAATTGTGATGTGTAATGTACAATATAAGCTGATATTATTAAGGAAGTACATCTACTTTCGGAAACAGTAGTTTACTATGTCACTGAAGTATTAGCATCATGACATTAGCCTCTGTTGCCCGGGCAACACATAACAGTGGTCTATGATGCATCTGTTTTCAATCGTTAAAATAAACATTCCTCACAAATACGTTTTCGTTGTAGGATTTATTATGACATTAGATTACAAGTAAACGATTTGTGGGTGAAATTATCATTACCTGTCGTTTCAAACCAGTGTAGCTCACTGCAACGCTGTAGCCTACGCGAGACACTACAAAAACATCTACACAGCTGTTTAGAAAGTCAAACGGCAACAGAACATGTTCGGCACTCCCCTTACTTAAATCAAAAGTCTATCTAACTACTAACCTGAACTTCATTGCCACAGCCTAAACGTTGTCCATCTGTTCATGAAAATAATTAATTTCAGCCTAAACCGTACAACGGAACGTTAAATCCAATTCAACCAACGCAATCGCTACCAAGACGAACACAGCAGTAGTCTAGTACTGTACCGTAGTAGTACAATTTACCGGGGCAGCTTCTCCACACAGGGCTATATCGCACTTGGCGTTGTTACTGACAATGATCGCTACCAGTGAGCTTTTTATGAATGAGCGATTTTCCACTAAATAAATGTCAAGCTTATTTACGTTTTGATGGGCATATTTTCAGTTAGCAGATGGTACTGTTTGAATCGCGATTCCATCTTCTACTGCCGGGTAACGTCGTAGAATAATCTTCAAAGGGGGTTCTTTATTAATGAATGAATGCAATGAGTAGGCTAAATGCCTGAAAATATCATGAGAAGGGAAAAACTTAAAATGACGTTTAAGTCATAGAGATTAGGTCAATTTTTAGACCGGTCTGCCATAATTATTCGTTTTGATTCAACGATGAGGCTGCCTCTTGCAGGGGAAATGAGAAGACATCTATTTCATTCTACACTTCACTCATATTTTCAGTTGTAAATGAGCAGCAAAAAAGAAGATTTTAAATCTATGTAATCTTTATAAATAATAAGTATGCATTTTTATATAAAATATACAGAAATATCAGTTGTAAAAATGTCATTCAAAAACGGACCCCTGTGCAACCGACGAAAGTTGGGGCCCCTGTCAGTCAGGGGCCCTTAGAATTGTCCTAACTTTTTCCCCTATACGGCGCCCCTGTCCACTGTGCAAACAATAAGGGGTGTCATGAATCAAGATGGCTGTGAAGAATGCAATCTAATTGGCCACATTCTGAACTCTGCTATCCCTTAACTGACAGACAATGATGGATGACTCCCATGTCCTTCTGGAATGACCTTAATAAACCCCACCACAGCGGACATCTGTGAATCACACATACATGGTCGAACCCCTTGTCGGGAAGAGTCATCATGCAAGTGGAACTACCAGATGACTTATGACTTATGTTATGACTTAGGTTATGTACATACCAGTAAGTACATAACATACAGGTATCCAACAAATACCTGAAATCCAAATTCAAATATGTACTTTATCGATACTTTGACGTCATAGCATTGAAAACAAATTGAATCCATAATTTCTCTGTTGCCAATTTTGGCAGCATAACATGACCAATTTTGAGTAAATTACACTGTAAAACTTATTTGACTACATCTTATTGGTAGGCATTTTCACATTGTCTATCTCTGGTCTCCTACCCATTATTAGTGTTGTTCTGGTGTTGTCCTCCTAGCTAGCAGTCCTCAGTGTGTCTCCTATAGCTAGCTGTCCTCTGTGTCTCCTATAGCTGGAGTCAGGTGGCTGAGCGGTTAGGGAATCGGACTAGTAATCGGAAGGTTGCTGGTTCGATTCCCCGCCGTGCGGAATGACGTTGTGTCCTTGGGCAAGGCACTTCACCCTACTTGCCTCGGGGGAATGTACTTACTGTAAGTCGCTCTGGATAAGAGCGTCTGCTAAATGACTAAATGTAAATGATAGCTAGCTGTCCTCTGTGTCTCCTACAGCTAGCTGTCCTCTGTGTCTCCTACAACTAGCTGTCCTCTGTGTCTCCTACAGCTAGCTGTCCTCTGTGTCTCCTACAGCTAGCTGTCCTCTGTGTCTCCTACAGCTAGCTGTCCCCCCTGTGTCTCCTAAAGCTAGCTGTCCTCTGTGTCTCCTACAACTAGCTGTCCTCTGTGTCTCCTACAGCTAGCTGTCCTCTGTGTCTCCTACAACTAGCTGTCCCCCCTGTGTGTCCTATAGCTATCTGTTCTCAGTGTCTCCCACTGCGAGCAGTCCTCAGTGTGTCTCAGGAGGGTGTGGCCCTGGGCTACAGGCCATCTCCAGAAAGGTCAGCGGTAGCTCTCTGGACACATGAGGAGAAGCCAATTAACACACACGCTGAATACTGCATTATTTATTTTAGGATGAGCCTGAGGAAGAACAAGGAGGGAAGGATGGAGAGGGGGAGCGAAGGATCAATGGAAACGTGGAGCTTAATTACTGCAGGCAAAGCAGGGCCTCTACCCAGGGTATAATCCCTGGATCGGACTCAAGCAGATAGTCTAGCCCCAAAACCAATACTTTCCGGAACATTCCTCTAGCCCCATGTAGACCACAGCAACCACTTGCATCAAGGAAAGATTTTTCTCTCCACACGGTCCATTTGCCACATGATGAAAAACAAAGGAAATGTTTAACCAAAAGGCCATAATTGACGTTTTAAGTGGAGAACAAATTAATAGCCGCAATTAGAAAATACCGCGCTTGACAAATTATGAGCCAAGACTGTGTTTTTGTGCCATGCGACTTGTGGCTTCACCCAACACAAAACCAATTAAATTTGTGACAACTTCAATGAGCAAACAGCACGATTACATGAGAAAGACGTGTTAGCACCTCAACCTTACCTCAGACTTCGACCATGGCCCTCAATTGAGAACAATTAACATCACAAGCTTCACCTGTGCTCTGTCTAGTTGACTGTTTGTATGTCCTGTCTGTTCCTGTGATACCTGCCAGATGATGCTGGTGTTTTTCCTGATCGTTTCCTGCTTTCCTGTGTCCAGTTCCTGTCCAGAACCCTGCCTGTCTGTTTAGTTCTGTTTCTGTTTGGTTTTTGAACTCATTACTGTCCCTGGATTTCGAGCCTGCCTGCTGTTGTTGTACACGCTTATTGTGTGGATCAAAACCTCACATCTTTAATGTCCTTGGTCTGCGACAAGAAGATTTTCATGAGCCGTGACTGCGGCGTTTAAAGCATTTAGATGTTTCCGGGCTATCTTGACGGATGTCCTCTCAAAAATAATCGGAATATAATTTACTCGACATTCAGAAAAAAGCGAAGGTACATGTTCTTTACGATTACCGTTTAATGATCCAGAAGCTATTCCAAGTATGATTCTAACTGTCAGGCCAGAGGACAAGGACATGTATTTGTTTTTCAGTGGCACTGCGCCATGTGAAGAACATGGCTGAAAGCAGCTCTAATGAGCACAAGCCGAGACATAGTAAATCATCTGTAAGATGTTAAAAAGTGAAAAAGTATCTATTTATATCATTATCATTATGTATATGATATTCATAAAATTATGTGAGTCACACGTGGAAATGTCTTGTGTTCCTCTGCAATCTGTTAAATTAAATGTCAAATCAAACCCCTGTGGAAAACCATGGAAGGACAGCATGTTTCCGAAAGAAATAAGCCTTTAACACTGAAAGGTGTTTCGTGAGGTGTCATAGTGCTGTGTCAGTAATAACTTGCTCTGACGTTCCAGTAAAAGTTGAACCCTTGTCGTTATTTGAGGATTAACCCTAACCAAGCTAGGTCAAAACTTAACCCCAACCTCACCCCACACATAGTGAATGGTCTGAGTGAGCCACACAAAGTTATCTCAATGGAACCCCAATAAACAAGGCTCCATAGTGTAGGACAACAGGTTCAAGTTGAAACATAGGATAGTGCAACAGCACTGTCTCCAGCCTGCTGGGCCGGCTGGATCTGCTTGAAAGAGCCTGGCTAAAGAGAGTCACGACCGTGAGGGCGTATCGGTTTAAAAGACCTGCGTGTGGATCCCAATCTCTCGCCCCAGGCAGGGTCAAGCCCCCCCCCCCTCACCACTGATCCTCCCACCCCTCCTACCCCTCCCACTCCTCCTCCCCGCCACATGAAGGAGCACATAGACCCTGACCCGGGGGCCTGAAACATGGATCTAAGAGGTGGCCCGCCTCCGGCCTCTACTACAGCTCCATCGACCACAGGAGCGAGCGCAGCGGTCAATACGCCCAGACCCAATTAAGGCCTCTCTCTGGGCACGGTCAATGGTGTAATTGCAATGCCTTTCAGGAGTCATTTTATACAGTTAACCAAGTGTGTGTGTGCGTGTGTGTGGCTCTGTTTGGTTCCAGTGATGCTCCCACAGCGGGTCATGCAGGACAGTATGTCAGGGACGAGGTCAACTCAACAACAGCGGCGTTTTCGCGGGTTAACGCGCTGAATGAGCTGGGTCGACACGTCGGATCAACACGAGGTACAGGAGCTTGGGAATCATTTCTCTGTCTGTGACGCGCCCGCGCAACATGTCCATCATTCCACCTCCACACAGGCCCCCGCTGAGAGCGGCGGGTCCAACATGGACGCCTGTGTTATTCGACCGCCGATCAAAACCCCAATCGAGCCCCCGGAGCCTCAAGCCAGCAGACCACGGAGAAGTTGGATCCGTCACGGATGTTTTTAACGTGACGAAACAGGATAAAGGCGCTCCCTTTTTCTTTCCCACTCCTAAAACATCCACTTCCTACGATCTAATAGCTCATGATTCTACAGACTCTGTCTTACGTTACTTCAGAGCCCACCAAAGGTCAGTCCAGCCCTTCACCACTCGGTGCTGGCCTCACTAGGGAAATTAATGTCTGCAGTCCTAAATCTCTCCGTCAGCATGTCATTCCTCTGGTCTCCTTTTTGGAGGACATCGTTCTGAGGTAAACATTGAAGAAGGAAGCCCAGGCACACAGATAAGCACTCGTTTCGATGTAGTGCATGGCTTGTTTTCTGATTAGTGTTGTTTTGTTTTTCAACACTTGATAGATGAGGAGGACAGGTGGATCTCCCTAGTCTATTTGACATGTTGAATAAACAATCTCCTAGTGTTGAATATCATGTTGGATGGGCCATCTCCCAGGGGTTGGATGTCGAGTTGGATGGACCATCTCCCACGGTTGGATGTTATGTTGAATATACCATCTCCCAGGGTTGGATGTTGTGTTGAATGGACCATCTCCCAGGTGTCCTGCAGGGGACTAGTAGGAGCAGCTTTGAGAGTTTGATGTTATTGACATTATTGATTATCAGTCTGTTCCAGCCCGGCACTGGGCTGGAGTGAGTGGAGGAGGACACCTCGTGATCGGTCCACCAGGAGGGATGATGGTTACTTGATGTGCCAATGTTCCTCACGGCTCACAGACCCAGCGGATGGGGGCAGTTCAGTGCATGCGACGAGGACGACCTAACCTTCCGCTGAGCTTTTCATCCACGTTGTGTTCATTCAAATGAGGCATGATAGATCAGACCGCCAAATGTCAAGGTGGCGGTCTCTGTGTCGCAACAGCATCACCCAGTAGGCAATTAGACCCGCGTGGCATTATATCAATTATTGGCTGCGACGAGTATGAAAGGAGAGCACAGCCAGTTCCCCGGCGTCGCTCAGGACAACGATGAGCTTCTCAGTCCTCCTCCCTGTGTCCTCTGCCGAGATATTTGAATCTGTTGGATTTAGCAGCGAGGGAGTGATTCATTACCACAAGGCTAAATACAGCCTTGCCTGTCCAGTTGCTACATTAGACCGCTCTGCGAGACTATAAATCACGACCCCTGCTAATGGAGGCTTAACTTTTTTTGGGCCGTTTCGGTCCTTTGGTAGGGAGGTTAGGACACAGGCAGACAACACACGACACTCCTTTGAAGACAAAATGAAGCCGTTATAATTCGATTGAGACCAAAGTGCTCGATTAGGCATCGCTAGGGGAGGGTTGGGTTACGACAAATTCAAAGTTACATTTCCGTTACGGAAGAACAGACATTTCCAAGGAACGGGGGCTGCTTTGTTGTGTCTGGTGCTGCAGCATTATCACATTGGTGCTTTTGTTTTCCTACTTGTATTGAACTGATGCTTTGAGTTTGCCAAAGTGCTCTCTATCGCAGTCAACGGCTTAAACGTCGCTAATGTTTACGGATGTGGCCTATTCCGTTACCAAAACAAGTTCCAAGATATTGTATAATTCATACTCTGTCAAAGGCATCATCAGAACATTCTATGTCAGTCTCCAGACTGCTGACAACCAGATTCTCTGGCGAGAGAGTCGCTATCATCCCAGACTGGACCTGCCTCGTCTTCGCCATGGTGCTAATCTCAGATGACAGTGAAGGTGGATTCATTCCATTGACATCGCCCACGCAGACGCGCCCGATTGTGTTCCACATCTCACACCTCCAGCATCGACGTGTGCCTGCTTCTGATAGGGGGGGAGGGCGGGGGGGGGGGGGGGGGGATAAACCACAAATCACAGATATGAAGTCTCACAAAGACCCCTCTGAGTCCGCCATCCGAGCAGAGCAGTCTCACTGTCCCGGCGATGGGGATCGATACTGTTGATGTGTGTCGGTGCGGAGTGGAGCTGGCGTAGAGCTGGGAGCTGAGCTGGTTTCTTCAGGGCTGCAGGGCTATCTGATTCAGAGGATGGCTGACCACAACGTCCCTTCCGTCCCACAGCGGGAGCCCCGGGGCGTTGACAAGTTCACACGACGAGGCAGCAGACACTCAGATCACATCCGATCTGGATGATTGAAAGACTGCACATTGGAAGTGTTGCGACTGAAGGGGTGACAGGACGAAAATGGGGTTAGCGTGTGTCTGTGAGTGTGTGTCTGTGTGTGTACGTGTCTGTGTGTGTCTGTGTGTGCCTGTGTGTGCGTGTCTGTGAGTGTGTGTGCGTGTGTGGGTTTGTGTCTGTGTGTGTGGCTGTGGGTGTCCGTGTCTGTGTGTGTCTGTCTGTGAGTGTGTGTGTGTGTGTGTGTGTGCCTGCGTGTGTGTGCGTGTGTCTGTGAGTGTGTGCCTGCCTGTGTGTGTGAATTTGTGTGTCTGCGTGTCTGTGTGTGTTTGGTGCGTGCGTTTGTGAATATGTCTGTGTGTGTTCTTATGGGTGTGTCTATATGGTGTGTGTCTGTGTTGTTTGTGTTTGCGCCTGTGTTTGAGCGAGACCGGGAGTTTAAACACGACCAGGCTATCATCACACCTCATTTGCACTTGGTTGAACGACTGTCATCGCTGTTTCGTGACATGCTGATGTGTGACCAGGAATAAAATCCAGTGTCCCAATTGCGTGTAGGATTAGGCATCTGTAAATGTGAGCCGGTCAGAGGTGCTCAATGCTGAAAGCTTTGTGCACAGCGCTTTGTCTTGATGCTAATCTCATATTTGTGTGTCAAAAGATTTGTTTCTGTTGATGTAGCGTCAGTCTTACTGTACTGTTCTGTGCCACTGTCTCCAATGCTTACCATGCACTGACCTACAGTATCCTGAGGAGATGTAACCCCTTGTTGAACCCCCCGGGCTGTCTGTCATGTGTGTGTGTCGGTGTGGTGAGGGTGTGTGTGTGCATGTGTGTGTCTGCCCTCAGGCGTGATACTGTATGTATGCAGACTGCTGTTTGCGATGGGATTCAAGTTCAGTCCACCCATCCATAGTCCAGTATGGCAATGCATGCTAATGCTACGTGGCGAGTGGTTTGTAGAGTTTTGTTGATAAATCCACACCCACCTCCACTTCCTCCCCTGAGGAAGTATTTGATTCATGTGCTGGACACGCACCACTAATCGGATTATGCTGAAGGCTTCCTGTTTTAGCCCTGCTTTCGGCCTGTGTGCGCTAGCTGTTGTACAATTGTGGTCAGCCCTATGTCACAACCATAGATCAATGTGTCCTTCTCCTTTGTACCCGTCTGTGTCATGGAAAGAACAAAATCCAAGCCGTGCTCTTGACCTGGTTCTGTGGATGTACGGTACGCTGGAACAGCTCGCTCAACTGATATATTTATAACATCTGTCGGATGTTCCAGGGGATGAGTTGCTTGTAAATGTGTTTTTGCAAGATCAGCATGTTCCATCTCGAATCTCAGGCAGGATGTTATTGGGTGTGCTCAAGCCTTCGGCGAGAGCACAACCTTTGTTCTCTCACATATATATTATTATTATTTCTTTTTGCCCCCCTAAAACTCAGTCAATATTTGGACTACATAGACAACCTAGGTGTCAAAAGTTCGTCTTGGTAGCGATTGAGTTGCTTCTATTGGGATTTACGTTCCGTTGCATGGTTTAAGTGGAAATTACGTTTTTGTGGCGAAAAGTGAAGCTAACGGTGGCTAACTTGCTAGCCACAGTCAATGACGCTACTTACGTCACTAACGTCACGAAAACTCGCGTGACTACCTCTAGCAGAACATTAGTTTAGCAGCTCGTTAACTTCTGGAAGATAACTAAGCTAACTGCTTTACTGCAAGGGAGCTGCAGAAACGCCACAAGCAAAGAGGCCAGGGTGATAACTATTTACTCATTTTACTTTGTGATATGACACACAATTGTGACGTGTAATGTACAATATAAGCTGATTTTATTAAGGAAATACATCTACTTTCGGAAACAGTAGTCTACTATGTCACTGAAGTATTAGCATCATGACATTAGCCTCTGTTGGCCAGGCAACACATACTACAGTGGTCTATGATGCATCTGTTTTCAATCGTTAAAATAAACATTCCTCACAAATACATTTTCGTTGTAGGATTTATTATGACATTACATTACAAGTAAACGATTTGTGGGTGAAATTATCATTACCTGTGGTTTCAAACCAGTGTTGCTCACTGCAACGCTGTAGCCTACGCGAGACACTAAAAACATCTACACAGCTGTAGGAAGTCAAACGGCGACAGAACATGTTCGGCACTCCCCTTACTTAAATCAAAAGTCTATCTAACTACTAACCTTAACTTCATTGCCACAGCCTAAACTTTGTCAATCTGTTCATGAAAATAATTAATTTCAGCCTAAACCGTACAACGGAACGTTAAATCCAATTCAACCAACGCAATCGCTACCAAGACGAACACAGCAGTAGTGTACTGTACTGTACTGTACAATTTACCGGGGCAGCTTCTCCACACAGGGCTATATCGCACTTGGCGTTGTTACTGACAATGATCGCTACCAGTGAGCTTTTTATGAAAGCGATTTTCCACTAAATAAATGTCAAGCTTATTTACGTTTTTGGGGGCATATTTTCAGTTAGCAGATGGTACTGTTTGAATCGCGATTCCATCTTCTACTGCCGGGTAACGTCGTAGAATAATCTTCAAAGGGGGTTCTTTATTCATGAATGAATGCAATATGAGTAGGCTAAATGCCTTAAAATATCACGAGAAGGGAAAAACTTAAAAGGACGTTTAAGTCATAGAGATTAGGTAAATCTTTACACCGGTCTGCCAAATGTATTCGTTTTGATTCAACGATGAGGCTGCCTCTTGCAGGGGAAATGAGAAGACATCTATTTCATTCTACACTTCACTCGTATTTTCAGTTGTAAATGAGCAGCAAAAAAATCTTTTAAATCTATGTAATCTTTATGAATAATAAGTATGCATTTTTATATAAAATATACAGAAATATCAGTTGTTAAAATGTCATTCAAAAACGGACCCCTGTGCAACCGACGCAAGTAAGCACACCCTACAATTTCCCCAGAAATTGTACCCTCTCTAGTTTTCAGTGTTATCATGTGTCTTTTTTCTTCCAAGTTGTCAAAACGTGTTAAATGTGCAACCTCACTGTGCGGCTCTGTTAGAACTTAGGTCTTTGTCTTGAGTGCAATCTATTTTGTAAGGCTTTTGGAGTATTATACGCCTGCACCATAGACAGACAGCTGTGTACGGAAGCCTTAATTTGTTTCACCTTATCACACAGGGAATTCTTATGCTGTACTTTAGATTTCACTCACCAGCCAGGAAGAAGGGCTTGCATATTCATTCCACATTTTGTATATTTGACCCATTCCACCTGATGTTTCCCATGGTACTCCAGCAGACCTTGGCCAAAGTGAAGTGTGCGGACATTTGTTATTCTTTAGTTCGCACCATAATTTAGTAGAAAAGAAAAGGGTGCACTGGCAATCAATAGGAGGTCAGGCGATGATGGATGGCAGCCAGATTACTAATTTCACCCCAAGAAAAATGACTGCGGCTAGCTACGCCTTAAAGAGGAGCACTGCAGGTCCACGCCAACTCCTCAACCCAGTTCCCTGTTTATACCTCCATCCATCTTCATCTCCGCTGAGCTCTCTCTGACCCCTGCACTCTCGAACCCCTCGCTCTCACGGACCCCTTCACTCTCTCACCCCTCGCTCCCTCAACCCCTCGCCCCCTCACTGTGTTACCCCATCACCCCTCCCTCCCTCACCCCCTCATCCCCACACCCTTCAGTTCTCAACCCTCACTCCTTCACTCCCTCACTTCCTCACCCCTAACATAGTCAGTAGGACAGTAGGCCAAGGACAAAATCAACACATATTGGTTTACAAATCTATTGCGGGTCACTGCAGGTTACTCATTTCAGATCTAGATATTAACACCTCTCTTATAACTCTAAATAAAAGTGGAAACTGAAGATCGATTTACGCTGGCAAGCAAAGAGAGAAAGAGATAAAGAGAGAGAGAGAGAGACAGAGAAAGGAGGAGAAGGAGGGAGAAGAGAAAGAGAAGGAGGAGAGAAGATAGGTCAGAGTGAAAACATGGGACACGTCCAACTTTTCTGGGGCCTCTCAATGCTCAGATGAACTCATTAGAAGTTAATTAATCACAGGCATCGATCCGTTGTCACTCTGTCCCTCGCTGCCGAGTGGTTGGCCTTGGGCTCAGGTTCTGAGTGGCTCAGAGCCTGAGTGGTCTGCCCTGTGGCCACCTGGCACGGCCTGGCCCGGCCTGGCATGGCCTGGCACGGCCTGGCCCGGCCCGGCCTGGCCTATCACAGCCTGGCCTGGCCTGGCCTGGCCCGGCACGGCCTGGCACGGCCTGGCCTATCACAGCCTGGCCCGGCACGGCCTGGCACGGCCTGGCCCGGCCTGGCAAACCGCCGTCGCCACTCAGATTAGAGCCAGGCTAGGTTTAGTAATAAGTAATAAGCCAATAACACACAGTAACGTTATCAGCATCTTATAAAGGCCTGACTACCTGTTAACTAACGCTCCTCTCATCTTACCATGACCCTAAGCCTAACCTTTACTAAAATGATTAACACTTCGATAGTCTTATTCACACATATTCATGTTTATACCGATGGCTTGGTTCAGGGACATGTTGTCTGCATAGGGACACGTGCAGCTCAATACTGATGCTCCAGAACCCCATACGTTGGGCCATTGAAGTGAGACTCTGCATTTCAACATCCTCCGAGCAGTGAGGAGATGGTATTTATAACAGCTTCGTAATTGCTCGGACGCAGAGTCTGTCGAGGTGTTACCGCAGCACGCGGGTCCCCCCAGGCAGTCCGGCCCTGCTCCATATGCTGTGAGCAGGATCTCTAGCGTGGAGGGCTTGTGTTGTGTGGCGAATGCGTTTCCAAGTGAGAAATTGCTTTTTGGCAGAATGCTGACCTCTCCCTGGCTCGCCCCTTTCCAAGAGATCTGTCATCTGTGCTCGGAGTGCAAATAGTGTGGGGGTGACACCCGGACCCAGAGGTGTCGTGCTCAGCACGGGTGCGTGCGCACACACACAACCACACACACACACATACACGCGCACACCTTTTGCTCTATGAAGTTATTCAACAGTCGTATTGAAATGGAGTGCGGTCCTCTGCCCTGGAGGTCAAGGGTCATCTTTGAAGTGGTGAATAAATGAAGAGACGAGGGAGACCGTTGCAGGGTTCATGGGTTCGCCACCTCGGAGAACAATGACACCTCCGTGGGCTGCTCAGGTTGGAGTTGGTTGCAAGGCGGGATCCTGCCTGCATACCAGCACTTTACAACACTCATGGAAAGGATCGGTTTGTGTTTAACCACGTCCATTGTTCAGTCGAGATCAAGAACTCCTTGCGATAAAACGAGCAGCTCGCTTTCAGACCCTGTGGTGGTGTGTTTGGGCCGGAGTTACCTCAGGACGGACATGGCCTCACACTCGACGCCCCAGCTATCCAACCCTGTCCTGAAAACCTTCCTTCCTGTTGATTTCTTGCTCCATCTACTGTTATAACTAACCTGATTCCACGCATCAGCAGATTATTACAATGTCAAATGTGGCTTGGGGCGAAAACGTACAGAAATGTGTTTTCCGGGAACAGAGTTGGAGGCTCTGGTCCGACACGGAGCTCCAAGAGGCTGGAGACGGCCGACACAATCCTTCGCGAGACACCCTGATCTGGCCTGATCAGCCTCGGATCCCTGGGCCTCACCCCAAACATGCCCCGTGTTCCCTGGGCCTCACCCCAAACATGCCCCGTGTTCCCTGGGTCTCACCCCAAACATGCCCCGTGTTCCCTGGGCCTCACCCCAAACATGCCCCGTGTTCCCTGGGTCTCACCCCAAACATGCCCCGTGTTCCCTGGGTCTCACCCCAAACATGCCCCGTGTTCCCTGGGCCTCACCCCAAACATGCCCCGTGTTCCCTGGGTCTCACCCCAAACATGCCCCGTGTTCCCTGGGTCTCACCCCAAACATGCCCCGTGTTCCCCACATCGTTAAGAGCAGCCGTGCCTCAGAGCCTTCGACGGTAATCACTTAACCCATCGTTCCCCAGCCCCACCTGCGTCCCCACAAACCAACCCCCCTTCAACCACCACACAGAGGAGACTGTGAAAGGATAGATGTGCTTTCCAGGTAGTCACGGGTGACTGGCCTGGGGGCATCGCAATTTTCCAGGGTCTAAATAGCCAATTAGCTGAGACCAGGGGAGCAAAGCTGATGGCCCATTAGTAATTAGTGGCTGACATTTGCCTGCAAGGTATAAAACTGTGCCGGCTCCCTGGCTTAACATCTGGATCAATGGTTCCAGCCTTGGTTCTCCACTCCTGTGCTTCTCCCAGGGAAATGAGATCTAATTTCACAGGTTCAGGGAGGGGATGTTGCAGTTTTTCAGCCGAGTGCAACTGCAAGGCAATGATTCACTTTGGTACGTCTCCCTGAACTGGTTCAGATAATGAAGAGAGCTCTCGGGTTTTGATAAGGGCCGGGTTGTGACAAACCGGCTTTGGCAGAGGTTCCAATTATGATAATGAAATTCTCGTTGGAGCCTCAAAGCTCAACCTCAGGGTCAAGGTGAGACCAGTGAACTTCAGCAGGACGTAGCTGAAACAGGAGTGGCCACATTCTGTCGTGTCACAGTAGAACAGGAGAGTCCACGTTCTGCCGTGACACAGTAGAACAGGAGTCCACGTTCTGCAGTGACACAGTAGAACAGGAGAGTCCACGTTCTGCAGTGACACAGTAGAACAGGAGTCCACGTTCTGTCATGTCACAGTAGAACAGAAGTACCTCGACCAGGTGCTTCTCCTGAGTGATGACGAGGTCCGCTACCGTAGCATAAACAGGACTTCATCCATGTCTTAATAAAAATAACACGAGGAACATTTCCCTGTAACATTTGCACATTTGCTCAGACTAGACCGGACGCCGAGATCTCCTCGGGTCCGCCTCGTCTCCAAGCTAACCCGCGTCAGCGACAGACGGCCCAAGCAGGAGACGTCCGAACACGGCAGCAGTGAGCAGCGAGCCCAGCTGCAGACGAGGTGGCAGGCTGGCTCACAGCTTCTCTCCCCCCCTCCCCTCCTCCCTCCCCCTTACCCTCCCAGCTGACCTACTTACAGAGACACCGGGACACCAGCGCGGGGAGGGGTTCTGGAGGGGTTGGGGGGGTATTGTGGAATTAAGAGCAAGCCGGGCATGGTGGCAGGAAGCTCCAGGATCCCGCTTACACGTCGTCCTAAAGCTCGGAGAGCAATCACTCAAATTATTGACACGGCCGTTTGTTTTTTTCTCTTCTTTTTTTTTGCTTCTTGTTGGACACCAGCGTGTTCCGTAAATAGATGCGTAAATGGATTCCTTTCCACCGCCGTTTTGGAAGTTGCCGTGCCGTGCTGCAGTACGCAGTCGTGCGGATGCACGAAAGACACACGCGTTTCTTCTTCGTGGTTTTTGTCAACCCTGATGAGGATGGAAATGTATTCATTTAGCCGCGACGCTTTTAGCCAAAGCATCTTGCAGGGAGGTATTAGAAACGAGGACCTCTTAATCTGCAGTCCAGTACTCCACCACTGAGCCATACATTTACATTTAGTCATTTAGCAGACGCTCTTATCCAGAGAGACTTAGAGTAAGTACAGGGACATCCCCCAGAGGCAAGTAGGTCGGGTGCCTTGCCCAAGGACACAAAGTCATTTTTCACGGCCGGGAATCGAACCAGCAACCTTGTTGATGCCCATCCATGTTGATGATAATGTGAGATGGGACTGATTCTGTTCTGATGTGGACCAAGTGTTCTGTTTCGGTGGACCAGTGTTAGCTTATTTCAGAAGAGACTGAAGTCCCACTGGTGCCAATTACACTGGCAGCGGTAGTCGTAGGGATCGACCAAAGATAGACCAATCAGGAGTGGAGCAGGACGGTGGAGATAAGGAAGTAGTCCAAGAAGTCGCAAATGTATCACTGGGGGGGAAGTATTTGCAGATGTCTCCACTGACCTTCTCTCAAAGTCATCCATGTCACCCACAGTCCACTGCAGCGCTGCTGGAAATGGATGTGCCTGGAACCCGAAAAGTCTCAGAGCACACTTCACCTACTTCAATTGGAATTCTCTGACAGGGATGAAACACATTAACGGGTCTTTCCGTCCGTGCGTCATCATAGTTGGCTGAGAAGGTCACGCAGGGTGGTCCCCTTGAAGGGGAAGCCGATTCTCCAGTCGGACGAAAACAGCCGGGTGCTGAGACTGGTGGTTTCCTACCAGGGGAAGAAGGCGGGGGGGAGGGGAGGGGCGGGGAGGGGCGGGGGGGGGGGGGGAGGGAGGGAGCGAGAGAGCAGTGGGGAGACAGAGGAGGGAGTGAGCGAGGAGGGAGGAGGGCGTTGAAAATGCCAACACCTACAGCCTCATCTGTAAAACACCGAGGTGGCATTTACCTGACAGCACGTTGGGGGGATGGAGCCTTCGTCTCGTTTGGATTTCCATCCCTCCGTGTCTCTCTTCGCCCCTCCCCCTCCCCCCTCCATCTGCCCCGGTCCTTTCTTCCATTCTATTTCTGTTCCCTCTCTCTCTCTCTCTCTCTCTGTGTCTCTCTGTCTCTTCTCTCTCGGTCTCTCTCTCCTCTGTCTCCCTCTCGCCCACCTTCACGCTTTCTTTCTCTCTCTCTGTCTCCCTCTCTCCTTTTCCCTTTCTGTCACACACACACACACACCTTGCCCCCCAGTTCTCCATCTCTACTCCACCCCCCCCCCCTCCTTCTATATCTGTCTCCCTCTCTCTTTCTCACGTCCCACCCCCTCGTGAGGGTTACGTCTGGTGTGAGGAGCATGCCTGACAGATGACGAAACCAGCTTCCCTATAGAGGTGTCTGGTCAGGCAGTGGCAGTGTGGGCGGTGCACACACACACAGGCACACACACACACACACACTAGGGGATAAATTACCACCATTGATTGTAAAGCTGAGGAGCTCTGACAAAGGCCATGATCACTCATCTTGTTAAAAGTGGATTATCGGCCTGTTTGTATCTTGTTACTCCCATAAAGATTTTTCGTCCTCTTCTTCTCCCTGGTTTAGTGCACGAACCGTTTTTCCTTTTGCCTAATTTGTAACCGTAATCCCTTCTGCAGCTGGTGCAGTCTCAGGGCAGCAGTGGGGTTCAGGCTATGAACGCTTTTTTGGGGACCAACGAAGCCGTGTGCTACATCAGGGAAGGTTTCGGCGCGGTGCTGATGGTGTGCGTCGATTCTGCCACGTCTACGAGCCCACCTGATGCTGTGATGTGTGTGAGGCGGGCGGTATTGAGTCGTTAACTCTTTTCCGAAGAGTGGACAGCAGAAGGGGTTTGTCCGCCTTGCGGGCATCGTCTCCTGTCACGACAACGAGGGTGTTTTTTTTTTTGGGCCCCTGAACAGTTTAGCTGGTAATTGCTGGCAGATGAAGGAGCTGAGTTCTGCCACAGTGATTCATTACACGCTACACGTGTGCCTGCCTGTGTGTGATGTGTCCAACGTCCATTAGGATCTATTTCCCTGTCCAGCATGCAGACTTTTCATTAAAGCCAATGTCTTCGACTTGTACAATGGGGAGACTAATGATTGGAGTGATTTGATGTTGCTAATGTATATCATCACCGGAACATTTCCGAGTCAGCCCGTTCGTTTCACACATAATAACAACAGATCCAGTGTCCAACTTTGATATCGTATGAAATGTAAAATGGGTATAATAGTTATATTATCGTAATTGTGTTTTATTTTGGTCTTCAGAATCCAAGACACTTTCACTGCACCCTGCCCTGATATGGTACAGTGACACCAGTTAACAGCGCCATTTCATACGGACCCCTTTGTCATTTACATATGAAGCTGTCAAAAAGAGGATTTCATTTCCAATCTACTTTCCATCAGGACATGGTTGAGTGTGTGAGTGCGCGTGGGCATGCGTGTGAGTGTGCGTCCATCTGCCTGCCTGTGTGTGTGTGTGTGCGCGTGCGTGCGGAGTATGTCACTAATGCCAAATCCTCGCCAAATCCGAACTGGAAACCATTTAGCTCCTCTAGCTCTTCGTCCTCCATGCCAACTGATGCCAAATGACACCGTAGCAGAACGCAGTCTGCAGCACCTCAGAGAGAACCGCTGCTCCCTCGAATTACAACCAATGGAGGTTAATCTGCTCTTTGTGCCTTCTCTCCCTGGCTGTCACCCTCAGCTCTCTCCTCCATACGGCTCCAGCAGAGGATCTCCAGTCCACCTCTCTACCTCTCTGTCTCTCTCTCTCTCTCTCTCTGTCTCTCTCTCTCTCTCTCTCTCTCTCTCTCTCTGTCTCTCTCTCTCTGTCTCTCTCTCTCTCTCTCCGGGTTTCAATTACTGATGACTTCCTGTAAGGCCTCACCCTCCTGTGACGCAACAACTATCCTTCTCGCCTCTGTTTCATCATGGGGGATTGAACGGGAAGGATCGACTGCGATGAACAGCAACAAGGACGTCGCCAGCGTTATATGAACGACACTAGTTTGTGTTCATTCTCCCACGTTGGCTGCCTGCAGGGTGATTAAACGGAGTGATAGCGTCGCCTTTGATGTCTCCAGAGCTGGGATTGGCTAAAACCTTCAGCTTAGCTGTGCGAGGATGAGCTCAACAGGTATCGTGAACCACTGAGCCTTGTGGCCTTTCCCTCTCCACTCTCTTTCGAAACATTTTGTGGACATGGTGCATGAGTAATGCGCTCGATAATTATGGCGACATTTAAACAGTTGAGTGGATGCAATCGACCATGCACGCAACAAAGGAGATTCCGAGGAGATCCAAAAAAACAACAATAACGTGGGTTTGATTATGGAGTCATTGGCTGTATTTACGAATACAAGGAGAGTCAAAGTGAAACTCCTCTCTCTCTCTCTCTCTCTCTCTCTCTCTCTCTCTCTCTCTCTCTCTCTCTCTCTCTCTCTCTCTCTCTCTCTCTCTCTCTCTCTCTCTCTCTCTCTCTCTCTCTCTCTCTCTCTCTCTCTGTCTGTCTCTCCTTCCCTCACTCGCTCTCTCTCAGGTTGGTGGCATCTATCTTAAGTCCTGAAAGAAGCTGTGCTATGAGATCTGCTTTGCCAGCTCATAATCTCATGACTCAGTCATGACTCAGTCATGGCACAGTATGAGGACTCTTCTGTGTGTGTGTGTGTGTGTGTGTGCGTGTGTGTGTGTGTGTGCGTGTGTGTGGGGATGTGCGTGCTTTGTGCCTAATATTTCCAGCCTGCAGTCTGTTAGAGCTCCCAATGGAAGACGTTCAAACCAGCTTGTTTACAGTTTTGTCACAACACCAGGCAGCATACTGATGAGTATCTCCAATGGCAGTTTGTGAAATGTTCAAATTTGACATGTCAGCAATGTAGTTTAGTACAGATAGAGGCTATTCAACCAACGGGCAATATTATCTCTCTCACACACACACACACACACACACACACACGCACACACGCACAACCGATGAAACCCCTCACACACTTACCCCACAACATAGAAACGCATTCGCTCCCTTCCTTTCAGGAACATCGGCAGGCGACAAAACGTAATTGGTCGAGGGCGTCTGGCCAGGATGAACAGAACCGAGCGAATGAGAGCACGGCGCCTCTGCACGTGACCCTGACTCGTGTCGGCCTGTCAACAGGAGCAGTCGTGTTGACAGGCAGCATCGCGAGCACAGCTGCCTGCACGAGCTTCTCTCCTCCAGGGGACCATATGCCGGGCAGATTAAAAGCAGCCGGCCCCAGATTAAAAGACGGCCATCCTAGCCCACTGTGGAATAATGAGGGGAATGCAAGGACTTAGTCTGCAGAGGAAGAGGGTGTCATTTCCTCACGCCCCCTCGGTAAAGGGGCCCTCTTTCCATCCGAAACGTGCACGACCCAAACGGTAGATCCGTCCGTTTCTGGAAGATGTTCGGGTGGCGAGGTATGTCCGATGAGAGGCGGAGGGGAATGGAGTGATGTCGATGAATTATTGACGTCGAAAACCCCCTACGGGGACGATTTCGGGTCAGGTACTGTCACGAAACAGAGGCCTTGACAGAGGGGACGCGGTTCATTTCTTCAGTTGCTTGGCTAAGCCTGCCAGGTGCTTGCCATGCCTGCTGAAGCTGGTTGAATATATTGTCCTCCAGGATGGTAAAACACTGTCGATGCCGCCTGTTTTCCTACAAAGCCGCGACGCCACCGGAACGTTCCTCGAAGCCTCTTCGCAGGCCGTAACGTCTGGGATCCAGGCCTGACTCACAGCCAAGCTGTTAACGTGTTGAAGAAGTGACAGCCAAAGCCAAGAGCTCTCCAACAACAGCTGCCTCTTAGACGCTGTGAAGAAAAGAGTAATGTGTTATTAAATAGTGGGCCTCTCAGTTGAAATGATATGACAATCCTCAGTGTAACAGGCAACAGGAAAATACATTGCAGCCTATCGTTGCTTTGCTAGTCAACAAGTAAGGGTCAAGGTGTGGCCCGATTGGTCATTCCTACAAATAGCAGTTGAGTATAAAAGGGAATGTGGAACATTGTTCTCTAGATTGTTCTTCTCCTGAAGGCTTCTCCTCAGCTCTGGCTTCTCCTACTCTTTCTCCATGCTCACCTCTGTGACAAAGCAGGCACGGAGTCGAAGTTTTGAGATGCAAGTTCACGAGAAACTTTACTGAGAATAATACAAAACTAAGGATACACTCCACACGGCCATCGAAATAACGAAATAACGAAATAAGACTTCACAACGAGGTTAGAGACAGATCAGATTCCATAGTCTTCCTAACAACTTAATGCCAAACGGGTGCGCCTAATATTCAGGTGACGCGGATCGGGGAAGCCTTGACACGGTTCGAGCTCGGGCAGGTCCTGAAACTTCTCGGCGCTCAGACGCCTTCAGAGGGGCGCTCTGACGCCGCGGGAACCGTGACGACCTCTCACTCTTTCTCTCTCTGATTTACAATAACCATGGTTGATTAGGTCCGATTTTGTAACACGATAGCCTTGTCATAGATTTGATTCATTTGCGATGTTATTGAATATTGAGAGAATCAAATAACTGCAATCCCAGCATATTTGGTTGATATTAATATGCTGTCCAGTTGACCCTTCTTCCATTAGATCAAGGGGAATATTTTGGTTGTTTGTCCAATATGAAACTTGTTACACAATGAGGTGTGAGACCCATCAAGCAATGACTCCATTCAGCAACTCCAGTCTTCAGCATGTGACAGGACATCCTCCCCAGACTGCAACTTCTCCGCCCTGACTATTTAACACTGGAACATCATGTCCTGACCATTAATAAGATAATCCACCTATTATTAAGTCCCTTTACTGTCATGTCAATATTCACAGGAACATTTACACTAATCTGACCCGATTAGGATCATGTAAGAGGTTGCCTTCTGTTTGACTATTCCTGATCCCACATAGATTGCGTGCTCTTACAGGGGTACCTTCACCACGGCAACAGCCCGCTCTCTGTAAAATGGCAGGCTGACAGAAGCTCATCAGAGTTTTAGAAAGGGAGCGTTTCCCCCCCGGTTCCGCGGCTGAATTTGCAAGCTTCCTCGGGGGAATATGGAAGGATTGTGTCGCTGGGTTAACTCAGGTTCACTTCAAGGACTGGCTGAACAGGAAACAGTCACAGACAGATGCCGCCTCGGTCCCCCTCCACCCCTGTGTTCCAGGCCCAGGCTGGGTCATGAGAGGAGAGAGGGTGTGTTTGTTGATGCTTTTTCTGTGTGCGCGTGTGTGTGTGTGTGTGTTTGGGCGTGTGTGTGTTGTCGTGCGTGTGTTTCTGACAGAGCCTAAGCGGCGGGCAGGAGTTGTGTAACAGCACCGGCCTGGCTGAGGGGGGGAGGATTAGGAGAGCTCCGGTGCCAGGGGATGTAGGTTAATTAAAACGGTTTTTCAGAGTTGGGAGCCTCTACCGGCACTCAGCCCCATCTGTTACAGACGTGATAAAGCCCGGCCCCAGTCACGCTAGCACGACTCTTGGGTGGCTCAGCCTGGCACTGCCAGCCTCACCGGGGCACTGCCCTTGTGGGTCGGTGATGGGGGTCAGTAGGCAGGGATGTGGGTCTGGGATGGGGGGTCAGTAGGCAGGGATGTGGGTCTGGGATGGGGGGTCAGTAGGCAGGGATGAGGGTCTGGGATGGGGGGTCAGTAGGCAGGGATGAGGGTCTGGGATGGGGGGTCAGTAGGCAGGGATGAGGGTCTGGGGGTCAGTAGGCAGGGATGGGGGTCTGGGATGGTGGTCAGTAGGCAGGGATGAGGGTCTGGGGGTCAGTAGGCAGGGATGTGGGTCTGGGATGGGGGTCAGTAGGCAGGGATGTGGGTCTGGGATGGGAGAGGGGGTAGAGGTGGGTTGAGAAATGAGTCAGTTGGTCAGAAGGGACAAATGTTATAATGGCTGCTTTCTGATGAGCTAAGAGATTGTTGAGGCACACTGTGGAAGGTGGTGAAATGCATTAAAGGGCAAATTCATTTGATCATACAGATATAGTTTCTATGCCTGTAAGTCTGCTTGGTGTGAGGTTGACACTGTTTGATTGCACTGGGGCTCATACTGGTCTCCAAATAGACCCAACATCAGCTGGCACCTTAAGGACAAACTCCAGGACAGAAGCTACACTGATCTTAGGTTTGGTCATCTGGTCCCTTCAGTAAGATCTACCTGGATCAAGGCCTGTAGTCAGTCTGAATAATCTGGGATCTGCCTGGATCATATGTAAAGGATCTGCCTGGATCATATGTAAAGGATCTGTCTGGATCATATGTAAAGGATCTGCCTGGATCATATGTAAAGGATCTGCCTGGATCATGTGTGAAGGATCTGCCTGGATCATGTGTGAAGGATCTGCCTGGATCCTGCCTGGTAGTGAGTGCGCAGGTTCTTAACAGAGTTGTGTGTGAGTGCTCTGACAGATCTGGTTACCCGTGTCGACACTATAGGCTCTAATGCAACGTTTCACACTTTCATGTTCATGCCCATGGGACAACAAGACCCCATTCAATATATGTTCCACCATGCGTCGCGTCATACATTAATTCAATCCAATATGTATTTCTAAGCATGTTTGGTTATGGTGCGTTGTAA
This sequence comes from Osmerus eperlanus, assembly GCF_963692335.1. NCBI lineage: Eukaryota > Metazoa > Chordata > Actinopteri > Osmeriformes > Osmeridae > Osmerus > Osmerus eperlanus. The sequence continues at coordinate 3,264,980 of NC_085042.1, read as the reverse complement.
AAATGGGTTTTCCTTCCAGTTAAGTGGTATACATGTATGAGTAACAAGGCGTGACAGGAATGTGATTTGCACTAAACTACATACGCAGAGAAACACCCAATAATGACAAACGTCGGCAGAAAATAGAAAATGAACAAAATACCAACGTAACTTAATTGATCCTGACTAGGTAGTTTACCCGGCGACTGCAGTAAATTGCCTGGACAGTTTACGGGCTTGCCTATGATTATGGTTAGCAGACATGTGGGATGTTACTCTGGCTTGCTGGATGGGAGAAGGAATTCTCCATTCCCTGTTACCTTAACCAAAGGTAGGCAACGAGCCTTTGATAAGCTAGCAGGTTTAGCTAGTTGTACAATATTAGGAAGTTTACTGTAACAGAGTAAGCTAGCAGGGGGGGGTAGCCATCTGATGACGGATGACATTAGAAGATGTTCATTGATTAGCATACCGAACAAATGCAATAATGTGTACAGTAATGGAACAATTTATGTGGAACCGACGTGCCAAGGTATTTGGCCTGTAGCCAAAGTAAATGATGTTTCTCGGTCGAACTGGCATCTCTGGCTCCTGTTCTAGAACCTTGGCTGAACTTCTCTCCTCCTGGTACTTGGAGAACACTAATTACTAGCATGGATATAACAGCATCAGAGCCTATCCATATACTTGGAAAGAGAGTGAATGAGGGTTGGGCACTTACTAATCATTATTGATGACAATTCAATCTCACTTAGCAACTGGATGGCTGGCCAGTCAATGACGCTTGAAGGGGAGAAATCAGATGGATTGCTATTGGCCAGCTTTGTGGCCCACAAAGCCAATGAAAGTGTCGAAAGTAGAATTCCAGGGAATGTCTGTCTGATGCTTTCAACTCCGGGTGAACAAAATTGAGCAATAGAAGTGTTTCGATCCATCTGGACTTGATCTCTTGGTAAAAAGCCGACCCAGTACAGGTGATAAGTAGCACATCCCCATGGTTACCAAGTTCAGGAACTCGTCTGCGGGCTGGACAGGTGAGATCCGGTCTGATCCGGTCCCACACGTGGCTATCACAGGCATTGCTTCCTGTGGTGTGATCATCCTCTCTGTAGGGCGGCGTGTACATTCTCATTCATATTCATGAGCGTGTCTTCATTTGATCTGTATTAACACTGTGATGTCTATAGGAGCAGCGCTACTTCAAAAGCCCCTGTACTCCGTCATGTGCCACTGATCTCCGCACGGAACGATGCCTGCAGCCCTGCGCTGGACAAGATCGACACACGCTTTAATCTCGACGTGTTGTCAGCAGTACACCATGTTCTTTGGTGGTCCATGCGTGTGTTGTAGGCACGCCCACGTGTGTGTGTGTGTGTGTGAGTGTGTGAGTGTGCGCCCGTGAATGTGTTTGCGTGTGTTTGCGTGTTGTGCGGTTTAGGGTTAACAAACGTTGTTCCCAGAATGCTCACCAGGAAGTGTGACAGTGTTCCTGGAGCAGGTGAACGGCATGCTGGGTAAGGCATGTGTGACCCTTGACCCTGTGGTCTTGATCACCATCAAACAAGCTGTCACCTCCTGCAGAGGGAGACGGAGAGAGACTGGGCTTGGCTAATGGTGTTTTGCTTTCAGGGTTGAGTCTGTGTTTCTTCCCCTGGTCTCACCAAGGGAAACATACACACACACATAAACACACATATAGACACACACATAAACATGCGCACACACACACACACCCCTTGTGCACACCCAGCTGATACATCATCAGCTACGAGGCGATAAACCCATTTTAGATCTGGAACCCGATAACCACACACACAATTTTCCCACAGACGCTCACACACCAGCTCAAACAGTTGTGTCAAACTCAACACGCCTCCCTAGATGAGCAGCCTCCCGGGGTGTTAATGAGACAGATAGAGTGTTTCCAGCGTGTTCCGAGGTGCCTCAACAGGCCCATGTAGGAGCCACTCCTAGCCTGCTGCTCTAAACAAACACCAGGGGAATTCCCCCCAGAGCAGGAACGATGACGTCTCACACTGGTGGGGGGGGGGGGATACGTGTGTGTGGAGGGGGGAGAGAACGCCGGGGTTCTACTGAGAACATAAACACGGCGCGGTGGGAGCCACGCGTTCGCTAACCGAAGGGGAGAGAATCCCTCACCTGATAAGACACACGGGTATCGCATCGCGTGTTTACGCCTCACCAACACACCGCCTTCCTCTCCTCCTTGGCTCTCGAGCGCACACAGAACACAAACGTGCAGTTAATTGGCACCCATAATAATACTGGGGTAAATAGTTTCACTATGCCAATTTGGCTGCCTTCTGAAAAAATAGAAAGAATCCCTCCACAACATGAAATTTGATTTATGCAGTATTCCTGCCAGTAGGAAGTGTGACAATTCACCATCTCCGCCACCGTATACGTTGCCTCCCCGTGTGCAGGACAGCAAAAAGAGACGCTGAGACAGACAATTGCAGCAACACTTTGTTTGTTTGTTTTTTTCAGAGGAGCCAGAACACTAGCAGGCACACTGCCGTACTAGGACTTCCAAAACGGTCAAATAAACACTTTACGCCAAAACAAAATGTAATACAAACAATCAGCGAAATCACAGGCGGTCCCTCAACCGCCGTCTGCACGAGTCTTTCTCCGGCTCCACTCTCCTTCCTTCCTTCACCTAATCGGGACCTTTTTAAAGAAAGCACAATCAAGCATATGCGTTTCACCTGGTTACGCGATAATACCAATTAAGTGTCTACCTCCCAGGAGAGGACGCCCCCCGACCCTGTATTCCACCTGAGCCCTCACAGAAGCCTTACCAAGGTGTGAGAATGTCCAGGAGAGTGGGGCTAAGCAGTGGGAGGGGAGACAAGAGGGCGGGGCTAAGCAGGAGAGGATGGGGGAGACTGTCCAGGGGGCGGGGCTAAGCAGTGGGAAGGGAGACAAGAGGGTGGGGCTAAGCAGGAGAGGGGGGACTGTCCAGGGGCGGGGCAAACCCAGAGTGAAACGAGCAGGGGACACCGCAGTTCCCACAGATCTGCTCGATGGGGCAGATCTGTGGGAATCGCCCCGGCAGCGTCAAAGATCAAGTACGTCAGAGCCTTGCTGTCCCTTCACCCACCAGCCGGCAGTAATGAGCTCATAGTTTCCCTGGCACCGCTGCCAACCCAGAGGTTGGCAGCGGAAAATAGGGCTTCGTAAACTCCCAAAACGTGGACAACACAAGTGGGAACCGTGGGTGCGGCCGTGGGAAACCGCCGTGGGGATTCGGAGATTTACGAACCACTGTGATGGTTACAGTAATGTTTTCGCTAACACACTGCAACTGCGAAGGGGCACGGATGCCCAAGCGAAGGGGCTTCAGGAGCCAGAGAGAGAACAAGTTGAGAGGGGACGGAGAGGGCTGCCGTTGTGCTGATGAGACATGGTGCTGTGCGTCCGAAAGACAGACCACCCGCTTCTCCATCGTCAGGAGTGTGGAAGAAAGTTCTTGTGTGACTATCAAGTTAGGTTCCGGCTTCACGAGCATTAGACAACCAGATGACTGGACGGAGTGTCTCTCTAAGCGACACGAAATAATAATGACCTGTTCAAACGCGTTGAAAGTAGCAAGGTCTCTCTCTCTCCAAGGCACCGGGGTATTGATAATGAGAAGAGAAAAGGGAGTACGACATACAGAGAGACCTGGTTTCTTCCTCCGGTGGAAGCTGCCTCCTGCTTCTCTGTGGCGTGCTTGGTGCCTCTCCTCCCCCACCTTCTCCCAACGGGGAGCACACAGGCACGCGACTGGGGTCTGGAGGCGGGTCTGGAGGCGGGTCTGGAGGCGGGTCTGGAGGCAGGTCTGGAGGCAGGTCTGGAGGCAGGTCTGGAGGCGGTGTTAGCGGAGGTGAAGGTGTTGGGTGGGTGGGGGGGGCACAGTTGAGAGAGAGACAGAGAGAGAGAGAGAGACAGAGAGAGAGAGAGAGACAGAGAGAGACAGAGAGAGAGAGAGAGAGAGAGAGAGAGAGAGAGAGAGAGAGAGAGACAGAGAGAGAAAGAAAGAAAGACAGACAGATACATACATAGATACATAGATATATACATAGATATACACCTAGATATATACATAGATGTACAAATCAAATCAAATCAAATGTATTTGTATAGCCCTTTTTACACGCAAGCATGTCACAGAGGGATTCACATATGCCCATAGAACTGCCCCTCAACCAACCTAAACCCTCAAGGAAGACAAGGAAAAACTCCCAAAAAACTCAACAGGAGAAAAAAAATGGAAGAAACCTTGGGAGGAGCAATTCAGAGAGGGATCCCCTCCTCCAGAGACGGTTGGTGAGAGAGAGGAGCAGAACACAGGCTAAACATAGTCATACAGTGTCGATGGGTTTTTAAAACACCAAAATCCATTATTTAACTTTATAGATGGACAGGACCGGGAGACTCGCGACCAGGTCCAGCGTTGGCTGACCGATATCTATGTGTACTATGTCTATGTGTCTATGTGTACATATATCTATGTCTATGTACACATAGATATATACATAGATATATACACAGATACATGGTCCAGTCTAGTCCAGTCCAGAGTAAGATGTAGTGACAGAGAGAGAGAGGCATACAGTCCAAACCATTCCAGTTCAAGTGCAGTGACCCAACACATCGTTCATGTTGCCATGGCAGCGAGCTCTGCAAGCCAGGCCCCAGGTGACAGTCATTAAGCCCTCGTACGACTTCTCTCCATTGGTCAGTCACATTTTCTCATCATTGATCCACTCTCTATTTAATCAATCATACTCATTACTCTCTCTTTCCCCCTCTCCCACTCTCACTCCCTCTCTTTCTCCCTCACTCTCTCCCTCACTCTCTCTCCCACTCTCCTTCTCCCCACTCTCTCTCTCTCCCTCTCTATTTCCCTCTCTCTCTCTCTCTTTCTCTCTTTCTCACTTTCCCTCTATCTCTCCCTCTGTCTTTCTCTCTCTCACATGTATTCTCTGCTCACAGGAGGACAAACCTGCATGGTCTAGGTAGGTTAGGACAGAGTAGGCCAGGCTAGGCTAGGGTAGGGTAGGGTAGGGTAGGGTTGGGTAGGGTGGTTGGGTTGGGTTGGGAAGGACAGGGACAAGAGTGGCCCAGGGTAGGTCATGTTGCAGTAGGACTGGGCAGGTCAGGGTGGATCAGGCCTGACAGACAGGCAGGGGGATCCTGGTGGTAGCAGGCAGCCTGCTCTCTCTGACAGCTGCACCATCTGGTTGGACACCAAAGTTCAAACCAATGCCTATCATTTCTCTCTCTCATACACACACGCATACACTCACTCATGCAGCGTTTACCCCCGACACACACATGTGCACCAGTGATAAATCCCCTCACTCATATGCACACTCTCACAGGCAGACACACATGCTTGCATATGTAGGATGAATGTCTTATCCTAGAGGTGAGGGTTTATCCCTCTCTCTATGTTCCTATTACATGTAGACCCTGTGCCAGGGTCGGCCAGCTTGCCCTGCCATTTATCCTCCTTCATCTCCCCCTCCATCCCTGACCTCCTTACCTCCCCTCTCCCCCTCCATCCCTCTCCTCCACTCCTCCTCCTCTCTCCCCTTCATCCCTCCCTCCCTGTCCTCCACTTCTCTCTCTCCTTCCTCCCTCCATCCCTCTTGTTAAATCCTCCTCTCTCCCCCCCTCATCCCTCCATCCCTCTCGTTAACCCCTCCTCTCTCTCCCTATCATCCCTCCATCCCTCTCGTTAACTCCTCCTCTCTCCCCCCCTCATCCCTCCATCCCTCTCGTTAACCCCTCCTCTCTCTCCCCCTCATCCCTCCATCCCTCTCCCCTGTTCCGGTTCCATTCGCCTCCAGCAGTTATGGAGGACTTCCAGCAGTGTGGGTGTTGAGGAGCTTAGCAGAGAGAGAGAGACTGCATGTGGTGAGCTGTCTAGCATCTGCAGGCCAGTTGGCTGGTTACTAGAGGCACACCACATGTGAACAATTGTCTGACAGATGGAGCTGAGGAGCTGATTGGTTGGTGGAGCTGAGGAGCTGATTGGTTGGTGGAGCTGATTGGTTGGTGGAGCTGAGGCGCTGTCGATGATGACAGCTCAGAGCCTGGCCAGGACCCCAATGATCTCCAATCGAAGGGATTATGAGAGATACCGCCTATAACACCAGACTGGAAGCACACACACATACACACACTTACACACTCTTCCATTTCACTGTCACTTATCCGCTGGCCTGCTCCATCAGGAAACCACCTGAACACAATGTCACCCGGAGCACCAGTCCGACACCACACAGCACCTCCCAGCTCTGCTGGTCTGTGTGCGCCGCCGTGATATCCTCCCCCGCTCCTCTTATCTGTGAGACCATCAGACTGACAGAGATACTGAGCAGAGGAGAGTTGGAGTGGAGCTCGCTAATGGAAAACCCTGGGGTTGAAAAGCACCTCAGAGAAAGAGAGGGGAGGATAAGATGAGTTTGGCTGTTTGCGTGTGTGTTGGTGTGTGTATGTGCCTGCATGTATGTGTGTTTGTGTGTGCGTGCGTTTATGTGTGTGTGTGTGTGTGTGTGTGAATGTATGTGTAGGTGTATGCATGTATGTCTGTTTGTGTGTGTGCGTGTGTGCGTGTGTGTGTGTGAACGTGGGTGTGTATAATTGTAGTTTTACTTCCGGAGATAAAAGGCCAAATCCTCCTCCCATGTGTCATCACACTGTCCTCGTCAGTGAGGGGAAAACCCATCAGCTCAGAAAGACGAGGAGCGAGGGAAGGAGGGAGGGAAGGAGGGAGAGAGGGAGAGATAAAGGGAGAGAGAGAGACATTGACACTGAGAGGGGAAAAAAGGAACAAGGGTTTTGGCTCCATCGCTCCCTCTCCTTCCTTCCCTCCCTCCCTGCCTCGCCCTCCCTCTCTCCCTGCCTCGCCCTCCCTCGCCCTCTCCCTCCCTCCCTCCCTCCCTGCCTCGCCCTCTCTCCCTCTCCTTCCTTCCCTCCCTCCCTGCCTCGCCCTCCCTCCCTGCCTCGCCCTCCCTCGCCCTCTCCCTCCCTCCCTCCCTGCCTCGCCCTCTCTCCCTCCCTTCCCTCCCTCCCTCCCTGCCTAGCCCTCTCTCCCTCCCTTCCCTCCCTCCCTCCCTTCCCTCCCTCCCTCCCTGGCCCTCTCTCCCTCCCTCCCTCCCTCCCTCTCCTTCCCTCCCTCCCTCCATCCCTGCCTCGCCCTCTCTCCCTCCCTCCCTCCCTCTCCTCCCTCCCTCCCTCCGTCTTTCCCTCCCTCCCTCCCTCCCTCTCCTTCCCTCCCTCCCTCCCTCCCTGCCTCGCCCTCTATCCCTCCCTCCCTCTCCTTCCCTCCCTCCCTGCCTCGCCCTCTCTCCTTCCCTCCCTCCCTCCCTCTCCTTCCCTCCCTCCCTCCCTCCCTGCCTCGCCCTCTCTCCCTCCCTCCCTCTCCCTCCCTCCCTCCCTCCCTCCCTCTCCTTCCCTCCCTCCCTCCCTCCCTCTCCTTCCCTCCCTCCCTCCCTCCCTCCCTGCCTCGCCCTCTCTCCCTCCCTCCCTCCCTCTCATTCCCTCCCTCCCTCCCTCCCTACCTCGCGCTCTCTCCGTCCCTCCCTCCCTCTCCTTCCCTCCCTCCCTCCCTCTCCTTCCCTCCCTCCTCTGGGCTTAGTCTCACTCAGATGCCACACAGGACATAAACAGCGAGCGGGGCACCAGCACACGTGCTCCCGAGCATGTCCTGTCACCGTGCTAATATGACACTGGTCAATCCGAGTTCTAACATCTAGGCTCAGATGGTTCAGTTTAGTACATCGGATGTGTATGTGTATTGGGTGAATGTGAGTGTGTGTGTGTCCTTTCCTCTACAGGCACTGTGAGTGTGTGTGTGTGTGTGTGTGTGTAAGGCTAGCATGAGTTGAAGCTGATTTGGTGTATTTTGTTACAGTTGTGTGATGCCCACAGGTCTAGTCTAGGTGAGCACAGCCCCATATGATGAGCAGACCTTTAGCCTCAGATTCAAACATCCAATTCACACTGTCTTGTTATAATCCATTAGAGAACCAGGGACGTTCTCTTCTCCCACGAGCCTTTAAGAACACACACAAAGACACGCACGCACGCACACACACCCATACTTACAGAATCCATCCAAAATAGGTCAGCGCGGAACCTTGAATTTGTGTAAAGGAAATTAACGGTTTTCAATCGCGCCCGCGTGTGCGTATGCGCGTGTTTGCGTGGCTCGGCGTTGAGGTTCTCTCCGGGCCGAGGGAAGGACTGCTACTGCCCTCTGGCGGGCAGAGTCGGAACCGCGACCGCCGGCTCCTCTCCCCTCCGCCTCCGCCCCGGCAGAGGCATGTGGGCTGAGCCCGGATGAATCACCATGCCAGCTCAGGGCGTGGGTGGCTGGCAAGCGAGGGGAAGAACGCGAGGAGGACGTCCTTTTTCTCCCCACAGATCACTCCCGGTGTCTTTCAGGCCCACACAGACAGAAATCAATGAAGACGTTCCAAAGTCGCTTCCCTGACTGTGAAGCTGCTTCACCCGCCTGGCTCCCCCCCTCCTCCGCCGGCGCCCCGGGGGGCGAGAACACGGGGGCTTCCGACGCCGCTCGGCTCGCTGAGTCATCGTCCTGGAATAAAACACAGCATTACTCACAGGCCCCGGCTGTTAGGATGGAGATGTGGCCGCGGCGGAGATACATCTCTCTGCTTTATCACCCTCGACTCCGGGGGGGGGGGGGGGGGGGGGGGGGAGAGAGGGTGTGTTACCGCTCTCTGCCACTAGGGGCAGGGTGTCTGGTTTGGTTTCTCCCTGTCCGGAAACTCCTCACATACACGAAACACACACACCAGCTCCACATTTCTGCTGCCTATCCAGCCACGGAGCCCACACAGGTAGGAGGTCTGGGTTCTGTGGAGGAACAGGTGGTCGCGAGATAACGGTCTCATCTTTCATCCGCATTCTCCTGGAACCGCAGGGGGCCAGGCTAATGATGAAAACATTTACCCCATCCCGATCATCTCTCAACCCCTGATAGACGAACAGAGGAGCGGGGGAGAGAGGGGAGGGCAGGCGTCGGAAAATCAGGGGAGGTTGAAGGATAATGGGTGGGGGGAAGGGAGGGTGGTTTGGAGGGGAAGGTGAAGACTTCTCAGAAATGTGTTGTTATGGTGGACTTTCAGCATGCTTACAAAACCAAACCTGCATTATCAACCCCATACTTAACACGCAAGCACAAACGTGCACACCCACCCACGCACACACACACCCGCCCACGTGCACATATATACACAAAGACTCACGCAAAACCCCTCATTCCCCTCTTTCCTCACGTTTTGGTTTGTTCCTCCTCGACGCACCGGCCACTTTCCCCGAGACAACGCAACACGTCTGCAGGAGATGAAAGGAGCTTAATGATGTTTAATACATGTACTCTGTCCAGCGGGAGGAGCGAGGAGAGAGAGAGAGGGAGAGAGAGAGAGAGAGAGAGGGAGAGGGAGAGGGAGAGAGAGAGAGAGAGAGAGAGAGAGAGAGAGAGAGAGAGAGAGAGAGGGGGGGGGGGAGAGAGAGGGGGGGGGGGAGGGGCGCGCAGACAGCGTTCATTCTTCTTCTTCTTACCGCGATGTATGAAGGCGAACCTCACGGTGTTTACTCACTGACACACTTCACAACGTCCTGGCAGCGGGAGCTCTCGTCGATGCCGATACAGCAGTGGCCAAAAGTATTGGGAGCGACATACATTTTGTGTTTGCAAAGCTTGCTGGGCCTTGGCATAAAATGACTGCTAACATAATGTCAGTAAGTCATATCATCAGCACAGGGGAAAGTGTGAACTAGTTCTATCCAGGTGAAATCACTCTATCTTTCTGATTGGATTTTAAGAGCAGATTGACTGCTGTAAAAGAGGGGACTATTTGCATATATTGACAATTTTTGCCCCCAAAAAGCTATCAAAAATATGAAATGTGCCTTATTGTATTCCATAGAAACATGTGAAACGTGAAAACATTTTCCTCAAATAGTGAACCAGCAAACTTTGCAAAGCACAACATTTGTCATTGCCAAAACTTACGGCCATGACTGTACGCTGGAACACACACGTACACACACACACAGCACATACAAACGCATAATCACAAACACACAAATGAAACGCATGCACACACATTCGCACACCAGACTGCGCTGAAGCAGATGCTTATGCCTTTTTTGATAGAATGAGGTTCTAGTCTGCTGTAGAGATATGATTAGGTTCTATCCTACAGTAGATATGATTAGGTTACAACAGCATTGTAAACATTACATTGTGCACGGGATGTTGAATGAACCTACCGAAGGTTATTGTACCTGCCAAGCACTGTCAATTGTTCAGTGTGTGCATTCTTGCGGTTGTGTTTGTGTGTGGGTGTTTGTGCAGACGAAACGAGCCCTTTCGCAGTCTGTCACAGCGTGTTTGCTGTGCTTGGGAGAAAAGCACAAATTGGCGTGCGTTTTCTGTTAAATCGTAAGCACAAACAGAAGCAGAGCCAAACACTGTGCCGCCTTATTGGTCCCTCTGGGGTTCCCCGCATAATGACTGTCAACGCATGCTGCATGTCACCTCTCAACATCCATTACATACATATTTGCGACAGCTGACTGAATGATGAAGTTACCTCTCTCCACACCGTGGATACAGAGGGGTGTCAGCGTCTACAGTGATGTGCTACTGTGTTTGTTTGTCGCAAGCCTCGCTCTCCAACTGAAATGTAGTTTGTAGTCTGTAGTTTCACAGTGTCTTGAGATCATACGTCTCGTGTTCATTTCATGTGCCTTGAAATGCGTCTTGAAATGTTTTCAAGCCATGGGTTAGGGTATGTTCAACGTGATAGGGTGTGGTCAACTCTAAAAAACACAGCAAACTCCAAAAATACATTTTATTAGTGAACCATCGGATATTTGGAGAAGGGCTTGGGGGGGTAGGCTGGGTATTGAGGCTGGGGGGAGGTTGAGGATGGAGGCTGGGGATAAAGCCTGAGGGATGGAGGCTAGAGAAGAAGAAGACTGGGAACAATGCATTCTGGGTAGTCGCACAGAGTTAACCGTGACTCCTCATGGTCGAGCCTGTCTACAGTAGAACCTGATGGGGTTTGTGTGTGACAAGCAGCCTGCAGTCTGGCATGAGCCCACAGTGACCCGGACGTGAGAGAGACAGCAGGGTTATTATCACCCATCCACACCTCTCCGTCCGCTCCTATAAGGCCACTGTGTAGCACAGTGCTACCTCCGATAGACCCAGCCCTGGGAACCTCTCTAAAAACACTTCCCTTAAGCCTCCAGAGTCAGAAAGTGATATAGTGACACGTCAGTATTTTTATATACTAGTAATTTCCAAAACGAATCTTTAAAAAAGACCAGGCTCGTCTTTACATGAACATGACGAACAACATCCTCGTTTTTCAGCAAACAGCGTCAACACAAGCCTAACCTGCTGGAACGCCGAGATATTAACACACATACTATATATCTCAATAAAAAAGAGTAATTCACCTAAATCCAGCTAAACTGCACATTATTTCATCCTCTCACATAAACCGTCCTTATAATGCCTTATGTCACTGTGTGAGATCCAGCAAGCATGTATACAACAGTGCATTCTCTATAGCGATTTATACGCCATCATAACCTCCTAAACACCGTATAGCAGCGGCGATCCATCTTGGAGAAATCTCCTGCAGCCTCGCTCAGGCCCTGATGGCCTCTGGGGGACAGACAGCTAGCCAGCCTCCCTGAATCACCATCATTACACACACACACAGGAATATGGATGTCTACTTTATGGTCGTTTAAATCACGCCTTGTTATTTTTATGATTGTTGCCCCTCTCCAAGATAAATGGAGAGATAAAGATGGGCGAACCGAGGGGAGGAGCTGACATTTGAGGAAGTCCTGTTGGGGCAGTAAAGATCCTTCTCTGGGATGGAGGCTTTGGGGCGAGGGGGGGGGGGGGCAGGACAGGGACCGGAATGCTGATGGAGAACCACAGAGATGAGAGAGAGGGAGGAGAGAGAGAGAGCGAGAGTGAGAGAGCGAGCGAGAGAGAGAGAGAGAGAGAGAGAGAGAGAGAGAGAGAGAGAGAGAGAGAGAGAGAGAGAGAGAGAGAGAGAGAGAGAGAAAAGAAAGAGAGAGAAAAGAGAGAGGGGCAGAGGGTCTGGAGAGAGAGAAGGGGTATGGCAGGAGATAAAGAGAGAGGGAAAGACAGACTGAGAGAGAGAGAAGAAGAGAGAGCGAGAGATAGGGACAAGGGCGTCGGGAAGAAAAAATGAAATGAAGCGAGAGGGGGAACAATTATTGATTAACGAGCGAGGGAGGGAGAATATAGCGAGACAGATAAACAGAGTCAACAGAGGACACTGGGCAGAGAAAGCGATAGATCGCTGGACGAACGGGCCCGAGAGGTGACGCCGCGAAGGCAGTTCTCGAGGTCCGTGCAGGCCGCAGCGCCCCCTGGTGGACGTCTCAGAAGGCAGGCGTGTAGAAGAGCTCCCCTGAGGCCAGCCTGCGTTTCAGCTCTCTCCACAGCAGCTCCCTCTCTCTCTGAGACCCCTTCATGAAGCCCCGGTTCTCCTGGGCGCGCCGAGACAGGTAGGGGATCACCTCGTCCACAGGGCCGTAGGGAACGTACTTGTAGACGGGGAACCCTGCCTGGCCTGGGGGGAGAGGGCGGAGGAGAGGGTCAAGGAGAGGGCGGAGGAGAGGGTGGATGGAAAGGGTGGAGGAGAAGGTGGAGGAGAGGGTCAAGGAGAGGGCGGAGGAGAGGGTGGATGGAAAGGGTGGAGGAGAAGGTGGAGGAGAGGGTGGATGGAAAGGGTGGAGGAGAAGGTGGATGGAAAGGGTGGAGGAGAAGGTGGAGGAGAGGGTGGAGGAGAGGGTGGATGGAAAGGGTGGAGGAGAAGGTGGAGGAGAGGGTGGAGGAGAGGGTGGATGGAAAGGGTGGAGGAGAAGGTGGAGGATAGGGTGGAGGAGAGGGTGGATGGAAAGGGTGGAGGAGAAGGTGGAGGAGAGGGTGGAGGAGAGGGTGGATGGAAAGGGTGGAGGAGAAGGTGGAGGAGAGGGTGGAGGAGAGGGTGGATGGAAAGGGTGGAGGAGAAGGTGGAGGAGAGGGTGGAGGAGAGGGTGGAGGAGAGGGTGGATGGAAAGGGTGGAGGAGAAGGTGGAGGAGAGGGTGGAGGAGAGGGTGGATGGAAAGGGTGGAGGAGAAGGTGGAGGAGAGGGTGGAGGAGAGGGTGGATGGAAAGGGTGGAGGAGAAGGTGGAGGAGAGGGTGGATGGAAAGGGTGGAGGAGAAGGTGGATGGAAAGGGTGGAGGAGAAGGTGGAGGAGAGGGTGGATGGAAAGGGTGGAGGAGAAGGTGGAGGAGAGGGTGGAGGAGAGGGTGGATGGAAAGGGTGGAGGAGAAGGTGGAGGATAGGGTGGAGGAGAGGGTGGATGGAAAGGGTGGAGGAGAAGGTGGAGGAGAGGGTGGAGGAGAGGGTGGATGGAAAGGGTGGAGGAGAAGGTGGAGGAGAGGGTGGAGGAGAGGGTGGATGGAAAGGGTGGAGGAGAAGGTGGAGGAGAGGGTGGAGGAGAGGGTGGAGGAGAGGGTGGATGGAAAGGGTGGAGGAGAAGGTGGAGGAGAGGGTGGAGGAGAGGGTGGATGGAAAGGGTGGAGGAGAAGGTGGAGGAGAGGGTGGAGGAGAGGGTGGATGGAAAGGGTGGAGGAGAAGGTGGAGGAGAGGGTGGAGGAGAGGGTGGAGGAGAGGGTGGATGGAAAGGGTGGAGGAGAGGGTGGAGGAGAGGGTGGAGGAAAGGGTGGATGGAAAGGGTGGAGGAGAAGGTGGAGGAGAGGGTGGAGGAGGGCTCAGAGGAGAAGGGGAGAGCGGTGGGAAAGGGGTTGGAAGAGGGGGGGGGGGATTAGCGGAGGAGGGCAGCGTCGACACAAACAGCTAACTGACTGACGAGAACGTGGAGACGGGAAAACTGCCACCTTCACCTTACCCAGTGGAAAGCTGATCTGGTCGCACATGCCCAGTAGCTGTCCGAAGTACACCTTGTTCTCCGTGGGGGTGAGGCCCAGCTCGTTCATCCTGCATGGGGCAGGGACGTCACGTCAGCAGGGTAACACTCTCTTTCCCGTTTAGCTCCATTATACCAGCACAGGTCATGAGGCCACGAGCTAAATGTCAAGAAATTGCTTTTCTCTTTAGGGGCTCATTTACTGTATTTTCCAGGCTATAATGGTATACTGTGCTAAATGCAAAGGGTGCATGGCAGGGTTACCAATGCAATGTGCTGAATGAGCTGGAAACTCTTTCTGAATCTGCTGATGTGCTTAAATAAGTCCCCTGGGGGTGTTCCCATGAACAGACAGTGTCACTATGTCTGCAGAGGAGGATGAAGAAGAGGAAGAGGAAGAGAGGAGGAAAAGGAAGAGGAGGAAGAGGAGGAAGAGGAGGAAGAGGAGGATGAGGAAGAGGAGGAAGAGGAGGATGAGGAAGAGGAGGAAGAGGAAGAGGAGGAAGAGGAGGATAAGGAAGAGGAGGAAGAGGAGGATGAGCAAGAGAAGGATGAGGAAGAGGAAGAGAGGAGGAAAAGGAAGAGGAGGAAGAGGAAGAGGAGGAAGAGGAGGATGAGGAAGAGGAGGATGAGGAAGAGGAGGAAGAGGAGGAGGAGGAGGAGGAGGAAGAGGAGGAAGAGGAGGAAGAGGAGGATGAGCAAGAGAAGGATGAGGAAGAGGAAGAGGAGGATATAGGAAGAGGAAGTGGAAGAGGAGGAAGCTGTAGTTACCGTCTGATAGTGTGTTTCACCGTGTCCTCGTTGTGAGAAGCCACCATGACGTTGGTCTTCCTGTGGAACCCAATCTCATCCAGTACGTAGTCCAGGCATCTGATCACACACACACACACACATACGCACGCACACACAACCAAACACACACCCACAACGGAACACACACACACAACCACACGACGGAACACACACACACACACAAACACACATGCACACACAGAGAAGCTTGCATTACATGCTGACAGAGCAGTGACCCAGAGTGTGTGGTTTCTGAGTGGAATACTGGAACAAAATGACAGCTGGTGGCTTGACAGAGAACTGCGCAATAGCACAAAGTCTTATCGCAGCGGCCTGGGCTCGAATCTGGCCCAGGCCCTTTGCCGCATGTCATCCCCTCTCTCCCCTACATTTTATGTCTCTGCATGAGTCTCTATGAAAAAGAATAAAGGTAGAAATGCGCCAACAAACATATTTAACAAAATAACAAGGTGACCTCTGACCTCTACCAGTTCTAAGATGCAGGTGGACCAAGGCATGTCCAACAGGACAGAGGGGATAATAGCTTATGGCCTTATACTGTGTTATATTCCGTATTTCAGTATATAGAGAGTATATATATTTCATATGTTCAATTGATGATGTGTTGGCAGACCCCCACACATCTGTCAAAGAGATGAGGTCATCTCATCTATGAGTAGATACTCATAGATGAGTATCTACAAGCACATCCATGGATTCAACTGTAACCTACGTGTACCCAGCCAGCCTGGTAACTCCACCTGCGATAGCCACAGCTCAGCGGTGGAGCGCGTGACCCAAGACCACAAGCTTGCAGGCTCTCAAAACACCAAACCCATGATCACCTGTGGTACATGAGGTTGGTGAAGTCGTAGTCCGGGTTGATGGGGTCGTCGTAGCCGATCTCCCGGGCCCGGCTCCTCTCCTGGTACATGTACGCTCCACGGACCAGCTTGGCCCCGAAGCACCAGCCCTCTCGCCGCGACAGCTCCACGTCCATGCTGACGTTGTTGTAGGCTTCCTGGGACGAAGGGACCACCTTCAGCACTGGGCGTTCCTAGGTGTGCTCCTAGCTGGTAGCTGTGTTGGGTCAGTAACTGTGTTCCTAGCTGGTAGCTGTGTTGGGTCAGTAACTGTGTTCCTAGTTGGTAGCTGTGTTGGGTCAGTAACTGTGTTCCTAGTTGGTAGCTGTGTTGGGTCAGGAGATTTGTTCCTAGCTGGTAAGTGAGGTCATGGGATGAGTCATGAGCTGCACAGTTCTATGGACTAGTCCAATGTTATTGTTGCACAGATATTATTCATACTATTATTATTATTCACCGTACCTGGAGGCTAAGATGTGTCAACTTTGCTTTACTATACTTAACTATGCGTGGATGTTGCCGACATTGAGGTAGGACTGGTATGTGTAAATGTAGGTTCCTAATGTTAAGATGGGACTGGTGTTAGATCTTATATGTAGGTGATGTTGAGGTATAGGGCTGGTAGGTATGTTAGATAATGGCTGCAGGTACCTTGAGGTAGCACTGGTAGGTGTTGAAGATGACCGGCTTGTCTTTGTTGTAGATCCTCTGCATCTCCAGAGTTAGTCTACTGATAGCCGGCTGGAGGTAGGTCTGTTCTGCATCCACCATCAGACGCACACCGTGGTCCTCTGCATGCTATACACACACACACACATACACACACACACACGTACACACAAACAGGTTATCATACACAGCACATCCCAGAATGATTGTTATTGTTAATTGTGTATCTGTCAAGGTGTATATCAGGTGTGTACCAGGTGTGTATCAGGTGTATCAGATGTGTACCAGGTGTGTATCAGGCGTGTGTCAGGTGTGTATCAGGTGTGTACCAGATCCGTACCAGGTGTGTACCAGGAGATAAAGAGGTGTGTATCAGGTGTGTACCAGATCCGTACCAGGTGTGTACCAGGAGATAAAGAGGTGTGTACCAGGTGTGTACCAGGTGTGTACCTGGTGTGTATCAGGTGTGTACCAGATCCGTACCAGGTGTGTACCAGGAGATAAAGAGGTGTGTACCAGGTGTGTACCAGGTGTGTATCTCCTGTACCTTGGCTAGAAGGTCCATCCTCTGGAGCAGCCTCTTCATCTGCTTCTCCTCTTCCTCTGAGAACTCACTGAGCAGAGGCTCCAGCTGTCCTGTCTGGCCAAACACACACATATACACACACACACATACACACACACATACACACACACACAGGTACTTCAGTTACACTGCCAACATACTCATTTACACAGACAAATACTCAATTTAAAAAACAAATTCTAGTCTGCACACAGAGATGTGTCAGCTACAATACAATATGTAATATATTTAAATAGAATACAATACTATTACAATATATAATACAATACTATTAGTTTAGAACTATTATACTACGACTAGTTTACTACTATAATACTACTACTACTTTACTTTACAGAGATGTTCGCCTGCTTACCTTCATGTTCGGCACCACCAGCAGGTCTGATGTCTTGGTTCTGTCGTCCATGAGGCTGTTCCAGTCCAGCACGTCAATGGTCCTGGAAGCCCAGAACAATTTAGCCTTTAGCATGGTTAATCCAGTTTCCTTAGGGTAATAGCGTACTACAGAATAAACAATGGGAAAACAAATTAATGTCTCAGTTAGTCCATGAACCTGTTCCAAGGTATCATGTTTATTATTGGCACTGGATGATACGGAATCTGTGGTGTGATTTCCCGATGTTGTGTGGTTTTCAATTTGTTTTTGTTTGTTGATTCCCGTCTTGGTCAGGACATTATGTGGTCTTCACCCTGATGATCCCGGTTTCTCGGTGTCGAACCATCCTTTGTAGTCCCCTCTGGCTCCCAGCCTGGTCATAAACTCCTGGAACAGCAGCATGCACCGAGATCACAAACAGCACAACAGTAGCATGCACCGACATCACAAACAGCACAACAGCAGCATGCGCCGACATCACAAACAGCACAACAGCAGCATGCGCCGAGATCACAAACAGCACAACAGCAGCATGCGCCGACATCACAAACAGCACAACAGCAGCATGCGCCGAGATCACAAACAGCACAACAGCAGCATGCGCCGACATCACAAACAGCACAACAGCAGCATGCGCCGACATCACAAACAGCGTCAACATCTCTGTCAACGCAGAAGCTGGCGTGTGTTCACGACCCAGCAGGGGGGCTGGATGATCTGTGCGACGGGCCCACCTGCAGCCGCTCCACATCCAGCCTCTGCTCCAGGGCATCCAGGTCTCCCTTCCCCTGCCGCAGAGCCAGGAAGCTGAAGAAGGTGCGCCATTTCACCAGCGTCTCCGACAACTGGAGCTTTAACAGGGCAGGACAAACTGGCGGTGAGCGACGCCGGCGCTGAAGCAAGCACCCCCTCCAAGCTGACCCCTCCGACCCCACGGGCCTACCAGGAACTGAGGCCGTCCCAGAGCGGTCATCTTGATGGCGGAGAAACCGTCCACCGAGTTGCCACCTGGAGGTCAAACAAGCTTAGCGCTAAGCCCCAGTCCCATCGACAAGCACAGCTGCTAGCAGGGATGGATATGAAGGCCTGGTTATGGATTGAGCTGACCCTCAAGTGGGTCAGTAGGGAGATGAAGAGTGAGCAATCACATCATGATCCAATTCCTTTGTATCGTTTCCACCCGCGGTTTTACGTTAATGTAAGGAACGGATAAGGAACACCCGAGTAATTATGAGAAATTCAACTGACAACGGCATCATTGCCCTTCTAAACAACTCTAGCCCTGACCAGGAGTGTAATGTGGTGCAGTCGGGTGCTAGTGGGCCTACCAGACGCCTCGATGCACTTGAGGAAGGTCTCCATATGTTTGTCACACTTCCCCTCGTCAGAGTAGACGTACGAACGGGCGCTGGTCACGCCCCCTTGGCGGTCCCCAAACTGTCGGTGAGCCTCGAACTTCTTCCCTTTGTGGCCCGTGACGAAAGGTTTCAGAGACATTGAAAATCCGGTTTTGGCGACCAGTTGCATCATTACAAACCTCGACGGGGAAACGCAAGCGAGGCAACTTACCTACGTTTTCCTTTGGTGCTGTGAATCCCCACGAGCTGGATAGAAACGATCAAACAAATCAGCAGAAATGAATCTCCTCTTTTGATTCGCTTTTGATAAGCCTCTTATTACGCTGTGCTTCAACACAAACACTCCCATTCAGATAAATACACCCTAGAACAACCTGCATTGTCTTTGACGCACCTGGCTAGAAAGCATTCCGTGTAGAAGCAGCCCTGTACAACCATGTGGTCAGTATTCAGCCTTCAAGCAGCCCTATAATACAGAGGCTGAGTAGCTCTATATCTCTATACCACAGAGACATCCAGTTACACTAACATCATTACACATCAGGCTCCGGTGGACATTAGCACAAATGAGAAAAGAATTGAGACATACAGTAAGAACATATACATGGTTATACAGCGACTGTAAATCGATAAGGGAATGTGTGTAAGGTCTCCAGAAGCTCGGCAGAGCGAGGACACTGTCTAGGTGCAGTATGAATTCTGGAGTGCTCCATCTGAAACCAGAACAGCTACTCAATGTGTTGGGTCAACAGACCACCTCGAGCTGATCCCGGGAACATCGATCAATGATGCATCCTGTTTCACCTCATCTGACTTGTGACCTGACCTATGCTTCAGCAGACCTGTACTAGTACCTTCCAAAGGCCTACTTAGAGAGAGCTAAGTAAAAAGAGACAATTGAGTTATATTGTGCCAAAATATATGATGGGAGTCAGGTGGCTGAGCACTGAGGGAATCGGGCTAGTAATCCGAAGGTTGCCAGTTCGATTCCCGGTCATGCCAACTGACGCTGTGTCCTTGGGCAAGACACTTCACCCTACTTGCCTCGGGGGAATGTCCCTGTACTTACTGTAAGTCGCTCTGGATAAGAGCGTCTTGTAAATGTAAATATAAACCGGACATCTTCTTATTTCAGTCTTATTTCCGTGGATAAAGTTGTTTTTAAAGGTCTTTTGAAACACACTTCCTGAAGGACAGGCTTTTAAAACAAGGCAAGATAGACACCACACCAACTCCAAAGAGACACCTATTTTTAACTCAGTCACGATGAATAGTATTTTCCTCAATCAGAACACGCTCTGTCTCTCCAGCTGCTCATGTGACAGACTTAATGAACACTGGGAGTTTACAGGCCATCCAATCACAGCAGGGGGGATGGTGTACAGGGGACCAATCGGGCTGGATGCTGTGTTTACATCCTGATAGTTGAAGTGTCACATTACAGTGTTCCTGACATTCACAGAGGGAATCAGACTAGTTATATACTCCGGCTGCACGTGACCGATATGACACACTCAGCTTGTGGAGAAGTGTGTTGATGTAGAAAATACAAGTATTTATTTGAGCTGTAGAGCTACTGCTTGTGTATAAAACTTTGTATTATCTCTGCCTCCTCACAACTCTGTATATGAGCTATACTATCACACAGACAATGGTGCCATAATACCAGGGACTGACATCCTCTGAATCTATGCAAACGTCTTCAACCAGCTGGCATGTTAGCTTTGTAACGACATTCAAATCGTCTTCTTCAGCATCTTCCGGAAGCGTACTCACTCCATCTCCTCCGCCTGAGAGATGTCCTCCTCCACGCTGTAGTCCAGAACGGAGCCCACCCCGAACGCTCGGTTCTTCTGGATCAGCGGCCCGATGGACTTGTGGTCCTCTCCCGCCACAAACTGGCCGTAGAACGTCATCTTCATGAACTGCTCGAAGGCCTTCTGGCCCAGCAGCTTCTTACTCAGGTCCATCAACTGAAGGTGACAGATGTTGGGAGGGGGGGGGGGGGGGGGAGAGAGGAGGGAGAGAGAAAAGGGAGAGAGAAAAGGGAGAGAGAAAAGGGAGAGAGAGTAGGGTGCCTACGCGTAAAAAATCCACCAATTTAAGCTCTACCCAAAGACAATGTCCAAAACAAAGATACTGGCACAAAAGATACTTGCATAACAGATGAATGCAGTATTGTTCTCTATATTTATTAAACAAACATCTCCTCTCGTTGTTGTTCAAGCACTTAGACGTAAAGCCTGGATATGCCTAAGGGGATATCCAAAACGAAATGAATGCCTGCAACGTGAAACGGCGTGTTAGGGAGATGAGATTAATGGAAGATTAGATTCATTATTCAACTGTGTTTGTTGAACCACTCCTAGTTTTACATAAATATGTTCAAAGTGTTTTCATAAGACTTAGGCTATCCCAAACAGAAATCAAGGATCGGAAGTGTATAGTCCCAACAGTATTTCTGTGGTTAGAGTCAAGGAAAGTGTGGTGGTAATAAGGCTGGGAACACGTCATGAATGCTTAATGTGTGATCTAGTTTACACAGAAACATTGATAGGCTACACGGACACACATGTAACGTTACCTCCTTATTCTTATCGACCAGTATGTCATAAGTGCAAAGTTTGAAAACCACCAGACTTCTCAGCAGTTCTAAACTGTCTTTGCTTTTGTATGCTTCTTGTGTCTGCTCAAAATCCACCACGATTTTGCACGAGGATTTCGGCCGCGAGAACTGTGACTGTGCGACGTCTTCTGTAGTGTTGACATTGCCCCTGTCCGTCCGGGCTGAAGCGACGGTAGACCGCAACCTTCGGTTGGAAAGGACATTTAACCTTCTACAAAGTAGTTCAACCGCAGCCCGTGAAAACACGGGCACAGTTTTAAAATAAGACATTAGTTAGTTGGTCTTCAGTTGATTAGACGGACGTTACAAGTTATGCGCTCTCACGGGAGCGCACCGTTCCCTTGGAGATGCCTGAAGGCGTGACGTCACTCATGCATGTTGCAAAACACCGCCTATTTTTGAACAGGCCTAGCACAAGCCAAATTTAGATACGCCGGTTGCTGGTAAATCGGTGACATAAGTACGAATAAGACGTAACAGACAGCTATTATATAATAGTGGGTTTCCGGACAGATAAAAATATGAAAATCGTTTAATTCTTACTTATAATAGCCTATGCCTATTTCAAAAAGCCTATTTCCCAAGCTATATAATTCGTGCCCACGCAAGCATGGGCTAACAATATGGGCAGAAATATGTCACTAAACTTAATTTAAAGAATGTATAGGTTTATCTTAAATTGAATCGCCAAATATGAAAGAATTTGTCTGCAATTTACGATGCAGATGATGCCAGATCCGCTTACAAACACAAGGGGGCGATGTTGTATCATCAAAGATCTTTAGGCGCGCCCTTACTCGCTGGCATGCGTGTAATTTTGAAAAGCATTTAGAAGTCTGAAGTATTTATAAATAAAATACCAATACAAATATCCCGTGTAACATGGTTTTAGAATGAACTTAACTTATTTTATTAGTTATTATGTAATAGTAGCCCCAGTCATTCTCACGTTGTTTTGTCTTCTTTCTTTTAATGGCTATATTTATATTTTCCAATACAGTCTTAACTCGTGCTTGAATGCCTAAAGGAGGTGTGTGTGTGTGTGTATGGGATGGGGCGGGGGGGATTGGGGGGGGGGGGGTCCACAGATGTCCTTGCCAGGCCTAAGTTGCACACTCACTTCAGTGCGGTGACCGCCTGCTCTCAAAGTGGCGCACGAACTACAGACCCTGTAATAACGGCGGCCAAGCGGCGAGTAACAAATCAGGAATTTCCCTTCTGCCACTCCTGAGAGTGCAAAAAGGATTAAAGCAAGGGAATATTCTTTACATCCAAGTAAAACTTTGCCTTCATATTTGACAAACTATGCTGCACCTCCATGTACTTTTTTGGGGGTGGTTATAGTTGGCGACATTTTTTAAAAAATTATTGTCCATGGATTACTGGACACCTCATCTTTCATGAAAATGCTGGAATAACTCGATTTTTACAGAAATGAAGGGACGCCGTCAACTGATGATCTCCAATCGTGCGTTCTACTTCAGGTTTCACAACTTGTATTTTACTTTACTCTGCGAGGATTGGTGTCGCTCGACTTTTTTTCGACTCTTGGGTCAGTCGATGGCGTGAAGCGGGCGAGTTATTCTTCATCTTCAAATCTTATTTTGGATTAAGTTGCGGAAGTTTTCTCAGTAACACTACACCTGGGGGATTATTCTCATGAAACAAGTAGGAAAAAAACTGGATGTAGTGAAATAGTAGTTTGTGAGAGGAGAAATGCGGAACATGAGGCGCGTCTAGAAGGATGCTGTTTCTTGTACAATGGAATTGAAGAACACTTTAGTTATTGCGGTGATTTGTTTGTTTTTCTGCTCGAGTCTCAGCCAAGAGCTCAATTCTAAAGGCAAGAATGTATGCAAATTACCAGGGTGAGTATTGTGAGCCTCACTCAACTAACTTTGGTCGGGGGGAGACGGGGAGACGGGGGGGGGGGGGAGACGGGGTTTATGGCAAAGACAATGCCATGCATTTGTTCGTCGTCATTATGTGCCTTAATTTACTATTCAACTTTAACTTTTATGTTTTGTTAATGCTGAAATAGTTTGATTCAGATTGGTGCGGGTCTCCTTTTGTTACTCTTCTAAAACATTTTTTCATAACTTACTTGAAACTAGATGACATTTCTTCATCCATAAAGTTCTTTACAGGAGTAGGAGGAGTCCTTCTGAGCCGTGTTCCAGATGCCTGCATCTGGACCCGCACTCACGGCGCCCCATAGGGGGCGCCACCAACCCTGATGTGAATAAATAACCACATCGTAGTTCACATAACTTTCGGAAAGGTTCAATTATCTGTCAGCATATTAGTGGTTTGAGGGAAGCACCTGAATGTTTGTGCTTTGCCTGGACCTCAGTCCTTCAATACTGCAACTCACAACACTAGAAGGCCACAGCCACACTTAATGATTCAATTTAGCTGGAAACCTTGGGTAGTATTTGTTGAAGCATTTCACAGATAATAAGTCCATGGTCTGTAAGCTCTGTAAGATCTCTAAATCTTCTCATCTTCACATCTCCCCCTATGGCCATAACTGTTCAAAATCCCTCAGTGCTGGCACACACAAAAGACACCCACATTTGGGGATGTTTGACGTGTCTGTTCCCCCCTACCCCTTCCCCCTTCATTAAGAACGAATGGTCCACTCTCACAAGGGGATTGGGGGGGCTTTCTTGTGCGTTCTTCAAGTGGTTGTAGCCGAGCACACGTGGTGAGGGGAACGAACGGAGCACAAACGTCTCTGTTTGCTGTGAAGTAAGAGGATCTCAACTGGGGCTTCGCGACTGTGACTCGGCCTTACCGGCCTCAGTGACACGTCTCGTAAACAATCCTGTCAGAAGGACGTCGCTGCATGCAATGAGCCAACTAGGATCTTTTCTGTCAAGTTTGGCATTTTATTTTTATCAATTTCTGGCTTCCTGTCATGAAGAATTGGAGGAAGTAGTTAAACGTATTTATCACTGCTGGCCAGGGTTTCCTACACGACGGCTTTGTGTTACTCAATGATCCTATTGGATGTAATGAAGGTGACTGTGGTCGTTGTGGGCTGAATGTAACATTTGTTTTGCACATTCACATTTCCATGGTGATTTAAACATCTTCAACACACACTGTTGGTGTGTGTCCAGTGTGTGGGAAGCAGAATGGGTTATAACTGCGTTAGCAGACCTGTGACAGCGGAGAAGTTATATCACGGTAGGCAGTCTTTCACAGAGGCACTGTGTTGAATGGCTGCCAAGGTACCTATGCTCTGGAATCTGGAAACACAACAGTGTGTGTGAATGAGAAGAACGGGAGTGCGGATTTGACCCCAAACATTTGTTAACACGGTGGACACAAACAAGCTCATTTATGACAGTTCACGGGTCGAATCCATTCATGTCGAACGTGATCCTTCCAAGATATGTTATCGGAAATGGTTCAGAATAATGCGTTTGTTGTTAGTTGATAGCCATATTATTCCTGCAGAATGGGTAGTCTCATATCTGAGTTTTGGCAGTACATTCCTCTGTCCAGTTGATCCTCAGGTGTACGTATATCAATTTTCAGAGGTTAGTTCGGGACTAGCTAGCCTTGATGCAGCACAGAGAAGTTCGGGGACCAGCCAGCGTTGACACAGCACTGGGAGGTTTAGGGCTGATCCCTCAAGTTCAAGCCTGGCTTTGGCGGGGGGAACCCAGACATTGCTCCCCTGTCTGGAGGCTGCACGTTGCTCCGAACACTCCGGGGGAGGTGAAAGTGTGGCGGGGGCTCGGCGAAGGTCGCAGGCGTGGGAGGAAGAGGAGAAGCATCTGTTCTTTCCTGACGGACCAGACCCCCTCGACCGGCCTGGACTGTAAATCCACTCCTTCCTCCTCCTGTCCCAGAGCGGTAGCTAGCGCTAGACCTGCTAATCATGTCGGACTTAGCGGTGGGCTGCCGGACTTCAAAGGGGTGCGTTCGCTTTGGCGCGTCGGGTGACGACAGCCTG
Source organism: Osmerus eperlanus (assembly GCF_963692335.1). Classification (NCBI taxonomy): domain Eukaryota; kingdom Metazoa; phylum Chordata; class Actinopteri; order Osmeriformes; family Osmeridae; genus Osmerus; species Osmerus eperlanus. Next base: position 3,239,743 of record NC_085042.1, on the reverse strand, counting down.
GCCGAGGTCGGAGTCAGGGGGCTTGCGGTGTACAAATGTTTGTGGTATTCATATCTCTACAGTGAAAAGCACATTCCGAAGATATAGACCACATATAATAGCCCCCAGACTTCTTTAGCGTTCAGTACAGGCTGCGGGAAGGAGAGGCGTGAGAAGGGAGAAGAGAAGAGACAGGGGAATCTCGAGTGTGTGAGGAGGGGAGGGAGACAGGGGTGCTTGACTTCGTAATAGCAGCAACACTCAATCATCTCTTCCTCTTTCACAGGTCAGCAGAGCTGATGTGCTGCAGTGGTTGGGGTCCGCTTGGGGACGAGTGTCTAACACGTACGTATACCCTGGCCCTAACATACCCTGGTAGCTTCATATATACCCTGGTACCTTCATATATACCTTGGCCCTTATATACCCTGGTACCTTCATATATACCTTGGCCCTTATATACCCTGGTACCTTCATATATACCCTGGTACCTCCATATACCCTGGTACCTCAATATATACCCTGGTACCTCCATATACCCTGGTACCTGCATATAGACCCTGGTTCCTTCATATATACCCTGGTACCTCCATATACCCTGGTACCTCAATATAGACCCTGGTTCCTTCATATATACCCTGGCCCTTATATACCCTGGTGTACATGTATAGTATACCATAGTATCTTAACTCATGAATTGTCACAATTCCCAGTGACTGAACCCAAACACAGACTTGGACAGGTAGGTGGTGAAAAAGGTGATGTTTATTGGTGATACAAAACTGAAGGGTATTGCCAGTCGTGAAGACAGGAGGGTACAGGTGATGAGAGGCGGATGGCGGTTCCGAACGTGCAGGTCGTGAGTACTGGTGTCCAAGCGGGAGTGAAGGAGATCCAGGGTGAAGAGACTGAAAAAACAAGCAAAAGTTTGAGAAGGCAAAAATAGACTGATATATAGGTTGACGCGCTAGCACAACGTACAAGTATGTCTAACGATCCGACAGGGACTGGATGTCAGGCCACAGCTTAAGTAGTGTAGTGATGATGATGATCAGGACCAGGTGTACTTATTGCTGAAGAGGAACAGGTGAGAGCAGGTTCGTTGCCCGGCAACCGGAACGGGGTACGTTCAGGAACGCAACACAAAACACAGAACAAAACCAGACAGGGAAAATGAGCTCAAGGGGATGGGGTCGTGACATGAATGCCTAGAATGTATGGTATGAACTGCACAAGTATTCTGCCTTGCTTCAGTAATGTAAACCCTCCCCCCCTCATCTGCAGCCCTCTGTGAGGGGAACTTCACCTGCAAGGAGAACGAGGTGTGCGTCCGGCCAAACGAATGCCGCTGTCGCCATGGATACTTCGGAGCCAGTTGTGACACCAGTAAGCATCTCTTGTTGAGGTCAATGGCAGCTGGACATTGTTGTTGTGGGAGTTCATGTGTCACGCAGACAATTATTCAAATAATTACACTGCAGAGCGGAGATGAAATAACCAGACAATTTGGATGACTTCCTGGGTTAGGCAAGACAGGACAGCACTATTTGTTTATTTGTTTGTTTATATTTATTTAAGTACAGTTTAAAATATACATGTCACCATTTGATGCACTACACCAGATTATAACTTTAAGCGAATAGGCGTCTGTAGTTCCTTGGCAAGTCAAAACATAGAAGCAGCATAATAACAAACAACAAAGAGTAAAAACTCTCTGAAGATGCTGGGAAGTCAGCGTCTACAACACAGTTAGCACTCAGACTAGTGGACGACAGGCTCTTTAACCTGACCTGCATGACATCTTCCTGATTTCCCAGAATGCCCCAGCCAGTTCTGGGGTCCCGACTGCAAGGGCAAGTGCACCTGCTTCCCCAACGGCCAGTGCGACGACGTGACGGGCAAATGCACCTGCAACCACAACCGCTGGGGTCCCAACTGCGAGAACGCCTGCGTGTGCCAGAACGGCCGCTGCGACCAGGACACGGGCCGCTGCTCCTGCCACCCCGGCTCCTTCGGCGCGGCGTGCGCCGGCACGTGCTACTGCAGCGTCAACTCCGTGTGCGACCAGACCAACGGCCGCTGCCTCTGCCACCCGGGCTGGTCCGGACGCAACTGCGCCAACCCGTGCAACTGTAACAACTCGCCGTGCGAACAGTTCACGGGCCGCTGTCTCTGCCGCGAGCGTCTGTGGGGGCCCCGGTGCGAGCGCTACTGCCAGTGCGGCCAGGGGAAGTGCAACCAGAACGACGGTTCCTGCAGCTGCTCGCCCGGATACCGGGGGAAGTTCTGCAGGGAACCCTGCCCCGCCGGGTCCTACGGACAGAACTGCAGGAACAAGTGAGGAAGGGGGGGGGTTGTGTGGTTTGAGATGGGGAAATGGGATTTGGCGTGTGGTAACTGATTACCCCTTGAAATATCTGAACGTCGTAAACGTCGTGAAGGAGCAGCCTGGGTTTCAGGCGGGTGAATCGGGATTCACAGTAGCTTATTATCTTACCGTGTGTTAAAGTCATTCAGGTTAACGGCACTACCTTCCTCACAGAGTCCCACACAGTTGTGTAGCCAGATCGCCAAGCTGCTGTATGATTCACATTGGGATGTACTGCCCCTCCCCCCCCCCCGTAAAAACAAAAGACAAATCCCCCAAAATGCCCCTGTGTCTGGAAACGTACTCTACCAAAAGAGCCGATGTGCTCGTATTCTGACCCAGCGAGGATGTTAAAAAATGTCACAGAGAGAGACATCTTCCAATGTAGCCTATTTCATCCTTCTGTTTGCCAAAGTGTCTTCTGTTTCACACACGGCTTCATGCTCGGTTTAGAACACATGTTGTCAAGTTCTGGTCATATATCCTGCGTGTGTAGTTGGAGGGTTTGAAGGTGTGAACGCCGTGCCGTCTGTGGCCCCCAGGTGTGGTCACTGTAAGGGCCAGCAGCCCTGCAAGGTGACGGAGGGGCGGTGCGTCACCTGTGAGACCGGCTGGAACGGCACCAAGTGTGACCAGAAGTGCCTTCCGGGGTTCTTTGGGGACAGCTGTCAAGGCACCTGCCCCCCATGCAAGGACGGTCACTTCTGTAACCATGTCGACGGAAAGTGCTCCCACTGTAACCCTGGCTGGATCGGGGACAGGTCAGTGGACACACACACAAACAGACACACTCAGACACATACACACACAGACACCCAAAGATACACACACAGACACACACACATTTGCACACACTACACAATGATATGAACACAAACAAGCAACCGCTAAAATCAGAATCCAAAACAAGCTTGTTCCCATTTGTTGATGTCAACAAAGCTTTATTGCTACTTCATCCCCTGACGACACAACTTCAAACGCACCCAGTAGCTCCTACCTTCTAGTCCAACAGTATTATAGGCCAGCTGGGATAATGACTGTAATTCAGATAATGGCCGTGGCGTCGACGATGGTGCTGACGTCATCTCTCACATTCCTCCCGTGTCGTAGTTGCGAGCTGCGCTGTCCCAACGGAACCTACGGAGAGAACTGCGAGAACAACTGCAGCCACTGTTTCAACGGCGTCTGTCACGTGGAGACCGGGGAGTGTCTGTGTGACCTGGGGTTCCGGGGGACCTAGTAAGTCACGGGGGGGCGGGGGGGGGGGGCGGGTAGGGGGGGGGATGGGAACGCCCGCAACAACGCCAGAACTGTCATGGCCACAGCCCTCCCTTCTCCCGATGTCCTCGCCACCGCGTTTCCTCGTACACGGGACTCCTGTGCAGATGGGAAAGCTCTTTAAGCTCGGCTCTGTTTTTCTCCCCCCCCCAGCTGCAACATGACCTGCGAGCCGGGTCAACACGGAGTGAACTGCGCCCACTCGTGCTCCTGTCACGACAACACCTGCGACCCTGTGTCCGGGGCCTGCAACTTACGTAAGGAGCACACTGTATTTCCATCCCGATTGAGCGTTTTGGTGGCAGGTCGCAAAGCGTATCCGTCCCTTTTGGAGGAATTCGAACGAGGGCTTATTGGTTGAAAGAAGAAAAGTGAACTCAAAGTAAACCAAGTGTGAGAACGTTGTAGACAAACGTAGACTTTCCTACACAGCAACGTAGCCCCAAAATAAGCACTCACCACAACTTCAAAACTCGGCAAACTGGAACTGTTTGTGTCTAAATAGCCAATTGCTAGTGGTGATGCTAGACTGTCCCTGGCCGGGAGACAGTGAGCGCTAACACACGTGTCTATTCAGGTCACTGTGTAGAGGAGCTAACATTGTGGGACTTGATAGTGTTTCCAGACCAAACTCGTGTCCTTTTTTACTGTTGTGTTTGTTGGCTAAGTTCCTTTTCAACCATAGAGAGAGGGAGAGATAGAGAGAGAAAAGGAGTGTGAGAGGGAGGGAGGGAGGGAGGGAGGGAGGGAGGGAGGGAGGGAGGGAGGGAGGGAGGGAGGGAGGGAGGGAGGGAGGGAGGGAGGGAGGGAGGAAATAGAAAAGAGTGAGAGAGAATGAAAACAAAAAAGAAAGAAAATCGTTTTAAGAGGACATTTAAAAAGACAGACATGATCTCTGGGGAAGTAGGGAGAGATTGAGAGGAGGGGGAGAGAGAGCCTGTTCAGTGGAGGCTTCAGCTAGTGGGCACAGAGAGGTGGTGTCATTGGGTGATGCTCGGGCTTAGCCAATCTCCTTCTCCTGGGGTTCTGCAGACCCACAGACAAATCTAGACCAGAACCCTCACCACCACCACCACCTTGGCCACACCCAAACCAAACCCGTATTCCCCCCACCTCCCCAACTAGTCCACACTCACCTGACCCCCCCCCCCGCACACACACACACACACACACACAGACGCCCAAACTTAAGCCACACCCACATCTCCCCAATGGTCTCCTGTGACAGACCAGAGACTCGTAGAGCAGTGCTTGACCATTTACCCCCCGAAACAGGGATGATCTCTGCATCAAACACCTCCCATGTGAGCCCCCCCCCTCAGAGCACCTGGGCTGCTGCTCTCCAGCAGTGCATGATGGGATGCAGGGAGTCTAGCTGAGGACAGAGAGAAGGATTGAGTCACAACGGAAGGGAGGAAAGTATTGGTCAAACAGGAAGGGTTACTGTTCCACCCGGTTCCTCTTCGGTGACTCTTTAGTGACTCTCTTGAGCAAGCGCTTTCACGGTGCCGATACAAAATCCCAAGGCCTGTCAGATGCTCAGCTTTAGTCTGCACAACGTTTACATTTGACGCCCTTTCGCAATTCATGTTGCACGCTTCTGTTCACCAAATGTCTGGTTGAGGTCAATCTGGAGTCTTTGTACTGTGGTACATCTGACAGCCTATCAGCTTTGTGGAATACCCACGATCCCCTGCTTCACTGTGTTTCCAGAGCCCAACCAGCGAGTGGGTGTGATGGCTGCCGGTGGCCTGGTCGGCAGCCTACTGCTCCTGCTGCTGGGCCTTCTCTGCTGCTGCTGCCTCTGCAGGCACAAACACCAGCACAAGTGAGTGGCCGACAGCATGCATGCTGGGAGATGGAGTTCATAAAGGCTGGCAGGGGTCCCAGTCAGTTCCCATGGAACTATAGTTTTTCTTCTTTCTTGTTTCCTGTTTTGACCACACGGGACTGCATGTGCCTGGAATGATCCGTTTGGCCCTCTATGGTAGCCTTCAATGTGTATATGTTCTGACTCCAATTATTTTACGTTACGATAATGTATGTCACCACATGTTGGTATGGCTAGTGATGGGGAGGCTGATGTGGATAATGCAGTGAGTTCTCCATGGCATCATCCCTTTTTTCAGTCCTGACCAAGACAACTCTACCAACAGCAAAAAAGCCAAACGGATCCTGTGTGGACGATTCAGCCGGATCAGCACCAAGCTGCCTCGTATTCCTCTGAGGAGACAGAAGCTGCCCAAAGTTGTTGGTAAGCCACCCCCTCTCCTCCCCCTTTCCTCCCCCTCTCCTCCCCCTTTCCTCCCCCTCTCCTCCCCCTCTCCTCCCCCTCTCCTCCCCCTTTCCTCCCCCTCTCCTCCCCCTCTCCTCCCCCTCTCCTCCCTCTCGCCACCCCCTCTCCTCCCCCTCTCCTCCCCCTCGCCACCCCCTCTCCTCCCCCTCTCCTCCCCCTCTCATCCCCCTCGCCACCCCCTCTCCTCCCCCTCTCCTCCCCCTCTCATCCCCCTCGCCACCCCCTCTCCTCCCCCTCGCCACCCCCTCTCCTCCCCCTTTCCTCCCCCTCTCCTCCCCTTCTCCTCCCCCTCGCCACCCCCTCTCCTCCCCCTCTCCTCCCCCTCGCCACCCCCTCGCCACCCCCTCTCCTCCCCCTCTCCTCCCCCTCGCCACCCCCTTTCCTCCCCCTCTCCTCCCCCTCGCCACCCCCTCGCCACCGCCTCTCCTCCCCCTGTCCTCCCCCTCTCCTCCCCCTCGCCACCCCCTCGCCACCGCCTCTCCTCCCCCTGTCCTCCCCCTCTCCTCCCCCTCGCCACCCCCTCTCCTCCCCCTGTCCTCCCCCTCTCCTCCCCCTCTCCACCCCCTCTCCACCCCCTCTCCTCCCCCTGTCCTCCCCCTCTCCTCCCCCTCTCCACCCCCTCTCCACCCCCTCGCCACCCCCTCTCCACCCCCTCACTTCCCTGCCATCCTCCACCCCCTCTCCACCCCCTCGCCACCCCCTCGCCTCGCTGCCGTCCTCCACCCCACACTCCCCGGGCCGGGCTACACAATCTTAACACACTCACCGTCCTCCGAACGGACGATGACACAGGGTTGTATACGCGTAAGGTAAATATCCATTTTTCCACACGGGGCGTAAGCGGCGCATAAACATTCACGGCGGGCCTCTTCGCGAGCTGCTAGTTATCCCCCAGCTGGACGTCCCTCTGTTGCTTCAAACAGAGCCTGTGTTTTCATTCTCCGTACCAAAACCAGCCAGTATTTTTGCTTCAGCGCTACCTTGGTCTGCGCCGAGTGGACTTTACAGACAGAGAATAGGGTTGAAGAGTGTAGTGTCTGCCAGGCATGGATGGGGTTTCATTTGAAAGGAATGTTCTGGTTGCAGAGCTCTGTTTTTCTTGGCACCATTAAATGCCATGTGTTCATATTATTACAACCCGAAACTGGCTCTTTTTTTCTCTCTCTCTTTTCTGTGCTCATTTCCCTCAGAAAGCTCTCGGAGCTGAAGACTGTGTTACGAGGGGCAGATAGTGCTGCGGCACTGGACTAGACTGCTGACTGATACTCTATCAAAGAGGGCTCTGTTTGTGTCAAAGTGGAACCTCTGTTCGGAGGTCTTGTGGTTAAGGGAACGGGTGTGTGTATGACCTAGTCAGGTTTAAGTAGAGTGAGGTCATGAACTCTTTAGGAATTTGCTTTGTTTGTACGCATATATGTAAAAAAAAAAATGTTTTTAATTATGGCTTTTGTTAGCAATCATGCTAAATGCTAGGATAATTGCAGGGGAGTTTATACACCATTTACATTTAGTCATTTAGCAGACGCTCTTATCCAGAGCGACTTACAGTAAGTACAGGGACATTCTCCCCGAGGCAAGTAGGGTGAAGTGCCTTGCCCAAGGACACAACGTCATTTGGCACAGCCGGGAATCGAACTGGCAACCTTCAGATTACTAGCCCGCTTCCCTAACCGCTCAGCCACCTGACTCCCATTTCAACTGGGGGTGCAAAGCTGGGGCCAGTTGTACTGTTACATTAACCGTCATATTGTGTTCTTCACTGCATTCAGGCATTAAAAAGCAAAAGGGTTAGGGCTTAATTAGGGTTCTAATTATTCAGACTCTACATGTAGAGGGGCCAAAAGGGGGTCTTAGTTTGTTGTCACAGGGGCACTGCCCCCCCCCCCTCCCCCAGAACAACTCCTGGATAATTGCCAGGATTATAATACGTGCTACTTGGTACATTGAGGCAGTCTGAAGTGGACTTTACTGTTCTTCGTTTTTTTGGCTGCGCTGGAGTGAAATACGAGCCCTAGCAGTGGCCTACTGAAAGCTGTGGTGTTGAAGGAGCTAAAGGGCAATGACCTGGTTAGCATCTCATGTGCTTCCTTAGTTGTTCGGCTGATTATTGAAGCCAGCAGCTGTGTTCATCCTGCCTGGGAGACAAACATGCAAGCAACAGTATCGTCCTTGTCATCTCAACGTCAGCACGGGGAGCTTTCTCACCAACACTCAACTCAACATGAGTTCTCTACAACTCACCCAGGGCCATGTAGATGACCTAGCAAACAAACAGCCTTTTCATCGTGTCGTGTACACTAAGATACTGTTGTTTTGTCTGGGCGGCAATTGGACAAATCACTTCACCAGCGCTGTGGTGAATCTGGCTGTGAGGGCCAGAGCTCGCATTCCTGAAGGGGCCCGCGGGGCCAGAGACAGGAAGTGGCCAGATTTACCCCAGCCAGGCTGTGATTTATCCACGCTGGGGTCACAGGCAGCAGATGTGCCCGACAAGAGGAAGGAGGAACCGGGGGGATGGAGGTAGAGAGGAAAGGAGGGAAGAAAACATGGATTCCCATCTTTCACATGTCTATGTAGCTCCAAACACCCGTCGCCTGTACAGAATCCAGAAGGTTTACACACACACACACCCACATACACACACTCCCTAAACATGGCTTCGAGAGCATGCTCTGCTTATGTTGCTTCTAGTTTGTCATTCCATCAGAGCATGTTTATTCCACGCCCTACATCCTCACCTCCCCCCCCCCCGCCACCCCCCCATCCCGTGTGTCTGAAAGTGGCCCAGAGCGGGGCCACCTGCTGGAGCCGGGGCAGCTGTTCTGGGTGGGGTCGATGGCTCAACGCTTTATTGTCTACTGGTCTGTACTGTGTCTGGGGTCCCTTCTGACTGGCCTGTACCCCCCCCCACCCCCACCCCGACCCCCGACCCCCCCTTCTAGACTTTCTGTCTGGGCAGAGCATTCAGCAGTTGTTTTACGGGGCGCTAAAGATCTGAGCTAGGATGACTGCTTGCCAGGATGATGACAGAGTGAAGGAGTTGTGGGCTAGCTAGCTCGGTCGTGTTGTTACTACACCTAGAAACACTCCACTGCTTGCACACGGACACACACGCGGACACACCCCGCCGACACACTTGTTGACGCCCTTCATCGAATTTTTGAGCAAAATATTATCTAACTCAACAAAAAACCTGCAATGAAATTATTTGAGCAGACCTTTCAATTGTGCGTCCGAAAGATAAATATTTGGCAGGGCGTGCTCTCCACAGTGTTGTTTCCAGCAGCCGTGGTAGTTTGCGCGTAATTTTTGGGGGATCATTCGCGCATTATCTGAAATAGAAAATAATTTGCCCTTACGATATGTCTAGATAGTCGGTCTTAGTCTGAAGGTCAGTACTTTATCAGTTGTCAGAATTGATGTTCTTCTGGTGAATGTCCCCTTCAAAAAACTTTGTTTTGAGGTGTTCCAACAGCTCAGTGCGTCATGTCCCAGCTGTCTGAATACTGATGTCAGCGCTAGTCAGAGCTACTGTCAGTACTGTCAGTTACTGAGATGTCCATGATCCTTCCCTGCTTCTGGACGATTTGGAGAATCTTGATCATCATCAACTGAATGTGCTGAGGAGGGAATTCATACCAGTCGAGCTAGCAGTTTGTGCTGCAAGCGCAAACATGCGTGTCTGATGTGGTTAAGGGTGTTCAGCTATGTCGAGCTAACGCCCCGAACGGTCCAGTTCAGAGCAGAGCAGACGGGAAGAGTGACCACAAACATCCCACAGCTGTCCTGGGGTCAGCACAAAACATTGGTGTGTGAAGACCAGAGCGAGAGAGAGAGAGAAGGAAAGGCAGAGAGAGATGAGTCACAGGGCAGCAATATTGAGCACGACGAAGGGAAGACTTCAGTCTATCGTCAGCCTCGGGCCTTATTTTACATTTACATTTAGTCATTTAGCAGACGCTCTTATCCAGAGAGACTTACAGTAAGTACAGGGACATTCCCCCGAGGCAAGTAGGGTGAAGTGCCTTGCCCAAGGACACAACGTCATTTGGCACTGCCGGGAATCGAACTGGCAACCTTCAGATTACTAGCCCGCTCAGCCACCTGAATCCCTATTTTGTTGTGATCACGTGTCAAACAAAGCGAAAGGGCATAACACAGACCTGTGTTTCCTCCCCTCTCCACCCCTCCTGTCTTTCCGTGTTCTCCCCTCGTCCCTCCCGTCTCCCCGGGCCCCTCCCCTCCCACCCATCCTGCCTCTGTACCCCCCCCCCCCCTTCCCCCCACGTCTCCCAGTAGCGCACCACGACCCCGAGAACGCCTTCAACTGCAGCTTCATCGACCCGCCCTCGGCCGCGGAGCAGCCTTCAACCTGGTCATCCCAGGGCTCCTTTTCGTCCTTCGAGAGCGCGGAGGACGGGCCCGTGTACTGTGTGCCCCACGAAGGTGACTCGCTTCTCGAGGGAAAAATCTCTTTGTCGTCGGTTTCTGTTCTGTAAAAATGTGGTCGAAGTAGGAGGGGCCAGTAAGTAGAGTCAAGTAGAGTCAGATCTTTATTTAGCATTGTGAGGACCTCACTAAGGAAGGAATGAAGGAAGGAATCCGGTGGAAAACACCATGACGATCAGTTTTGGGAAGTTTAGAATGTTCTCCAAAAACGCTGTTTTTGGATATAATGCATGAAACGGTGTAACATAGTACTTTTTAATATAAAGATAAATTAAACAAAGTTTACTGAGTGATACTACATACACACAACTGCACGTGACCAGAACAAGTCCAGAACAACAGAACTACGTGGGGTTGTAGAGCTGCCAGTTCTAAAGAACATGAGAGTTGAGTCTGTTTCTGTTGCTGTCCCACAGAGTCCCTGTCAGAGAACAGGGACAAGGGCAGCCCTCAACCCGCCCCTGAGAAACCCCCGACCTCCACGGACGAGGACGCCGGAGAGTACACCTCCCTGAAGGACACCAGCTCCCTCAAACCTGGCAACCCGGCGGCAGACACCGCCGAGCAGCCCCCGATCAGGTCGTCGGACAGCGAGGGCTCCGCCAGCGGCTCCGAGTCCACCATGGCCGTGCTGTACGCCCGCATCTCCCGCCTCTCCAAACACTCCAGAGAGGAGGAGGGGGAGGGCGCCGGCTCCGCCGCCTCGGATGTCAGAGGGAACGCCAAGCCGCCGCCCTCCCCGGGGAAGCCCAAGCCCCGCCCCCCGGACCCCTCCACCAAGCCCAAGGTGTCCTGGATCCACGGCAACAACGCTACGGGGTCTCCCCAGCCCGAGGCGCACGGGGGGAGGGCGCCGACGGCGCCCAAGGAGAAGAGGACGTCCAGCGACTGCTCTGCCCGGAGCGAGGAGAGGGAGAGGACCAGGGCCAAGGAGCAGCCCGGCGAGGAGAGGACCCAGGAGGCCGACGGCCTCAAACACAAGACCCCGCGGGGAAAGCCCGGCGGAGACCAGACCCCCACCAACCACCTGGAGCACATCAACGGGGTGGTCCAGAACGCCCTCAAGAAGATCAGCAACTTCCACAGCTCCCCGGAGAAGAAGGCGGTGGCCGTGGAGTGCCCCAGGGACCCCCCTAGGAGCCCCAAGGTGATCCACCCCCACATGAACTCGGAGGCGGCGACCCTGCTGGCCGCCCAGCTGAAGGAGAAGACCCAGAGCATCAACCGCAACGAGGGCACCGGCCTGGCCAAGACCCCCAACGGCCTGCCGTCCCCGCAGGCCCAGCGAGAGAAGCCCACGCCCCCGCAGAAGGCCAAGCGGGGCGCCACGCCGGCCCAGCACGGCCACTCCAAGCCCCTGCTGCCCACCACCTCCAGCCTCTACAAGATGGTGGCCCCCGTGTGCGACCTGGCGAGGCCCGACCCCCAGAGCCCAGAAAAGCAGGACTTAAACGGCTCCAGGACGACGACGGAGGCGGCGGCGGCGGCAGCGGGGGGGGATGCCACGCCCAGGAAGACCCCCATCAAGAAGCCGCCGCGGAAGAAAGGCAAGGAGGGGAATGGGGAGACGCCGGAGAGCAGGCCCCTGCAGCCTAAGACAGCCATGATGCCTCCACAGACAGTGAAACAGACACTGTGAGCCTCCCCCAAACATACCACAGGACTAGGGGCTCGGGGATGACACAGACGTCAGGAAGAACTATTGATTTCGAACGAACTGATTTCCTGTGTGTGTGTGTGAGGTCTCCCCCCCCCCCCCCCCCCCCCCGGGACCAGTGGAGTGTGAGTGGTGGGACACTTGGTTTCCAGATTGTTCCGTGATGTGAGTGCGTATCACAACCGCATCCCAGAATAGCATTACATCAAGCGAAGGTGACAATATGAAGTTTTGGACAATTGTTTGCATCTCTCTTCTCCACTATAGGCAGTTATCAAGCTGGAGAGAGCTATGTGAGGCCCACCTTTCGAGAGAGACTTATGACAGTGGCAAACCGTCCTGTTTGAACGTTAACCTCACCTATATTTCTCCACTGCCTGCTACGATATTTATGTACGAATCTATGTCAATCATGTACCATTTCATTTGACTGTGTACTGTATGTGATACAACAGCTTGCTAAGCAACACGGCTAAAGTATCTGCAAGGTACTACATGATTCCCAAACAATAGTTCTACAGTAGCGCGGTTGGGTGATTGGTTGAGTTAGATAGACTGACCTTTTTCAAAGTCTCACGGTTCTAAGCAAGCTTTTAGTATCCTTTTCCAGCTTCCAGAAGTATCCATATTTCAGGACATTAGTTCAGTATATTTTCCTGTACAGTTTGCTCAAATTCTCACACAGTCTCTTTCTGCTGGGTGATCGTGTCTCAGGACTCCAGAATATGTTTCAATGCCTCGTACAATCAGTAGCAATAGCTAAGCTTGGATGTTAGCATAATAGTCCCTCGAGGGACTCCAGTTTCAATGTCCTTTTTTATTACGAACGACCATGCCGCTTATGGTACCTGAACAACCGCTTCAATCAGGTGACGCTGTCCGAAATGACTTGCGCTGTTTGACTATCCACCTGTACCTTTTGGATGTCTGACTAGCGTTACAGGATTAGATAGGTTTTGTCACCTTGAATAATAATAACGATTAAGCCAATAAGCTAATCAGTGACCTGAGAGCATAACTGGCTAAAATAGCTCTGTCCAAAGTCATGTATCGTGTCTGTTCAGTCCTATGTTATGTATGTTTGTAAACCTGCAAGCTTATTTGCATGTTCCTATGCACAATGAATACTCTTCAAAACCACTACAATATGGGTATCATTTGACCAAAGAGGATTCAAGGAAGGAGCACAGAAGACTGTGGTTATCTGCCTAGCATGCCAAAGACTGTGTGCTGTTGGTTTCGTGTGCAGGGTGTGTTTATGTGACGTTCAGGACCTCACTGGTCCGTGTGGTTTGTTAAGGTACAGCTACTTTCAATTCCATCCTTCTGGATTCTGTACACTCGAAAGATGTTGTCGCGTTCGTGCCACTCGTACGTGTTTGTAAGCTGTGCTTATGTAACATACCGCTTCTCTGTCGACGAACTGGCCTTCGCGTAAAATGACGTCTCGCTTCTCGTCCTGTGTCCTGTGTGAAGGTCACCGCCTGACACAGCATGAGATGACACAGCGTTGTTAGGTCGGGTGTCTATAGTCGACCCTATCCTCTCACTTCTCCGATCATTGGAAAAGCATCCATAGGATTACAGATACGTAACCTTCTACAGGGTGGAACAGTAGCCATCCTTGTTTCATACGGCTGTTATTAAGAGTACATGTATAACTGATGTGATTATGAAATGCCAGTTAAAGCAGAAGAAACTCCAAGCCTTCTGCATGTAGCGGGCCCAAGCTTGCTTCTACAGGCTGAAGTACATATTCAACCAGGGCATCAAAACCAGCGATCGAGAACACGGTGTCAGCAACCTTTTATTTCCTGTTTGTGTTGCCTCCTTTGATCTCCATGTGTTCACGGTTGTTAACTGTTGTCTTTTCATTTACTTCCTTGAAATCAAATAAAAAAAGTGACCCGTACTGTCGCTGTGAGGAAAACCTGCTGTCCATTTCACTACGGTTTGCGTTCGAGTACAGACAGAACTGTTTTGTGTTCGCCTTGTTTGCGTATGTAAGACGAGCCCTCCGGCCCCTAAGCTGTCCTGTGTCCTTGCTTCTCATGAATCCGAGTCCCATCACCGAGTCGCTTAGACCCAGTCAGACCTCCCTCACTGGCCTCCTTCTCTCCGGGATAAATGATCACTTCCTGCTTCCTGACTCCTGATGCCCCTGGAGGTGTGAAGAAAGAGCAAGCATGACCATGGAGTGTTACCATGGAGCGTTACCATGGAGCGTTACCATGGAGCGCTACCATGGCGCACTATCATGGAGGCTCCACCAGGGGACTAGGGCCCCAGTGACTCTGGTGGGCTCCACAGGGGACAAGGCTTCTTTCACAGGGCAAACAGAGGGACAACTGTGCTGAGGACCCCAGAGTTAATGCATCACGCGCTGCATATCTGCTTTCTTTCGGGGAGATCAGGGGGTATATAGCCAGGAGCAGGGCTGCGTGGAGGGGAAGGTCATGTGGCCTTTAATTGGATCCAGAAGACTGGACTCTTCTGACATGGTGCTCCACTTACGTGTGTGTGTGTGTGTGTGTGTTTGTAGACTAAACAAAGGACCCCCTGACCAAGAGTCCAGACCTGACTCAGGTGTCGACAGCACACAGCCCACACAGCCAGTGAGCCAATCACCTCTCACACCGTGACCCCAGAGATCCCCTGAGCCAATCACCTCTCACACCGTGACCCCAGAGATCCCCTGAGCCAATCACCCCTCACACCGTGACCCCAGAGATCCCCTGAGCCAATCACCCTTCATATCGGCCCTGCAACGAGGAATCATTCGTCCAAAACAACAAATCCATTGTATTCATCCACCAAAGACTCCACTTAAACAGCTTCTTGCTCCACAAACTAAAGAATAACTCCTCCGCAGTCGGCCAGTCAGCTGACACATGTTGGCGACGCCGTGAGTGTGAGAGAGTTGGGAGAAGTCCTGCAGGAGACAGGAGGGTGCCGGAGAGCACATGTCTGTGACACTTCTGTCCCGTGCTCCCTGAGGCAACACATTCTCTGCATAGCGCACGGCGCTGTGGTTCCTGTACGACGGGGACCGCTTGGGACGATGACAGCATCTGCCTGCCATCAGGACATCTCAGAGTGTCTCTTACCCTGGAGAGAGGCCGGGTTGCTGAGACGACCGGGTCAATCGTAATCCTTCTAAACCTGTTTTTTTTCCCTGTTTTTTTTTCGACAGTTCCCCTCAGAAGTTAGCATAACACTCATCTACTTTTCACTGAGGTGATTATTTGTGAAAAGTAAACTGTCGAACATTGCTGACTTCCAGGTACAGTACAGCTCACAACAATGTGTGTGTTGTTGGGCTGGGACATGGTGGGTGCCAGTCTAAACATGACTTGGAACTCTGACCACAACACTGTGCCAAGCCTTCAGGAACCACAAGCCCTAAAACTCAACCCAGTGACTCAGCCAAAAACCCAAGGCCCAGACCCCTGCTCCGATCCCCTCGGGTCGCTATGGCAACGGGAACAGATTGAAGCCACATCTGGTAGCCATTTCAGCCCTGCGAGTGGAGGAAGAAAGAAAAGACAAATATTTTCTGCAATGCAAAGCAGAAAGAAAGTGGAGTAAAGTTACATTAAAAAGGAGTTAGATGAAAAAGAATATTAATTTTTCTGTGGCGAGAGGTAAAGGCGGTGTTTTTCTATTTCAGTAAGCTATGGGTATTAAGAGTGGTTAGCGTGCATTAATGTGAGCACAAACAAACTACCAAATACCTTGATGCATATGCAAGGCCGTACATCTTTCACACAGTTTGAATAATTTCCAAATGCCTTAACTCCTTACATCAATTTAATTGCAGTTGACATAAAAACTATTATTTCTGTGCATTTAGAAAGTTAAAAAAATAACATATTCAGAATGTTCAGATACTTCAAACTTTCTAGGGGTTATGTTTTGCTCCAGTTTAATTTCAATTTTGAAATCGATTTTCAAGAAACATCCATCATCCAGTCACTGCTTTGAAAAACTGCATCATTGTCTGTGAGAAACTCCCATTTTTTTATGACGGCGCTTTGTTGAACGTATAATTCTCTGCCCTCATGGAAATACAGTAACCATGAAACGACTTTTACTGGAAATGGCGCTTGGTGTTTTCCTTCGCCCCAAAACCGCCGAGTGCTGAGGTCAGTGTAGCGACCGGTCCTCTGTGGGCCAGCCTGCTGTGTTTACAGCTCTCCTGTGACATCTGCTCGCTCGCGTGATTTAAGACTGTCATTACGACAGCTCTCTCACAGTGGCACCATGCTAAACCGTGTGAGACAACACCAACAGCCCTGCTCGTCCCGGCCTGGCCAGCGATTGGACGGAGCAGTCTGGAACCAGGACAGCAGCCGGTGAAGAGCTGAGTGCACCAAAACAAGCTTTAACATTTAACAGCAACATATTTCAAAGGCTTAATCAACCTTACTGGATCAGTTATTGTGCTGTTATTGTTGATGAGTTACCATTGTAAATATGGCATTAGCTTGTGAATTCTAAGAGTAGTGGGGGTACTGTATATGAAGGTAGGGTGACTGTGTCTGTGGCTGTGTCTGTTAAAAGCAGGGGTGTTTCTGTGGTAACCATGGCTGTGTCTGTTATGACCAGGGCTGTGTCTGTTTTAACCAGGGCCGTGTCTGTTATGACCAGGGCTGTCTCTGTTTTAACCAGGGCAGTGTCTGTTATGACCAGGGCTGTCTCTGTTTTAACCAGGGCTGTGTCTGTTATGACCAGGACTGTCTCTGTTTTAACCAGGGCTGTGTCTGTTATGACCAGGGCTGTCTCTGTTTTAACCAGGGCTGTGTCGGGCCGGAGACAGTCTGTTCTGACGGCTGTCTGGGACTCCAGATTGCAATTCCGTTTTCTTCTTTGTCAGCAGTGTTCACTGGACGATGTCACGGGTAGACGATCTGAGTCGAACAGAGTCTAACATGTCGGACCCCGTTTCTTCGCATCTCTAATTCTATCTCTCTCTCTCTCTCTCTCTCTCTCTCTCTCTCTCTCTCTCTCTCTCTCTCTCTCTCTCTCTCTCTCTGTCTTGTCTATTTGTCTTTCTCCCCGTCTCTCTCTCTCCACCCCTCTCTGTCTTTTTCTCTCTCCACCTCTCTCTGTCTCTCTCCACCTCTCTCTCTCTCTCTCTCTCTCTCTCTCTCTCTCTCTCTCTCTCTCTCTCTCTCTCTCTCTCTCTCTCTCTCTCTCTCCACCTCTCGCCGACTCTCTCTGTCTCTCTCTTGCTCTCTCTATCATACCCTCTCTCTATGGAGAGGAAAGAAGAGAGCATGTTGATTGGAGATGCAGTGGAGGGGTGTCAGGGCTGGAGGAGTGAGCTGCGAGTCAGCGGTGACCCCGGGCCTCTGTCCGTCAACACTGTGGCGAGCAGAGCTGACCAGGGCCTGAAGGAATACCACAATACTCTGGTCACCTTCACTATCTCTCTCCCTCTCTCCCTCTCCCTCTCCCTCTCCCTTCTCTCTCTCTCTCTCTCTCTCTCTCTCTCTCTCTCTCTCTCTCTCTCTCTCTCTCTCTCTCTCTCTCTCTCTCTCTCTCTCTCTCTCTCTCTCTCTCTCTCTCTCTCTCTCTCTCTCTCTCTCTCTCTCTCTCTCTCTCTATGGTCACCCAGAGGGAACACAGCCTGTCCCTCTACAGTGTCAGGATCCAACTCTGGAGCCACAGTTGGTTTACCGTGATCGTTGTCTCGCAGGCGGAGCCCCCGTCCGGGTCGTTCACACCGAGTAGAAACACTTCTGTCTCCAAAAGCAGGAGGCTCCATACTGTGATCCCGTCTGGTGATGTGTGTAGGTGTGTGTGTGTGTACAGTACGTGTGTGTGTGTGTGTTACCCACCCAGGGAAAAAGCTGTAGCCCCAGACTGGAGCCATTAGAGCAGCATGTGTCGGTGGCGGAGCAGGGGAGATTACAGAGCCGCCTGGCAGACCGATGTGTCTCTGATGTGGTCGCAAGCCGGACATCCATCACGGCTCCCTCCCACATCCGCCTCCGTGTCGTCACCTCGCGTCGGGACGGGGGAAACGTTCGTTTGGACCACGTCCTCGCAAACAGAGCAATCGCTCATTGTGTTTTTGGGGGGAAAACCAAAGCATGAGAAATGGGGTGTGTACTTTTGACGTTGGTTGAGGACAGGCTATTTCATTTAGATAGCCCGTGTGTGGTCACAATTTCGAGAAGCTATTGCGGTGTCGAAATGATTGAACCACAGCCAAACACACACACACACACAGACTGATTCCTGCCTTAATTGTTCGATGTCTGTTTCTTTTCAAACTAAGAACGAGAACTCCTTTGGCTCCTTTGACAATACTTTTACTGAGGCCCCGGTCCTCTGGTCCAGATCTACTTTTCTCTTCCTGTCTTTTTACTGGTGAAGTTTACAGCACACACAGCCTGGATTCGGCTTCCCAGACTGTCAGGATCAAACACTCAGTCT